>NC_039363.1:503705-679039 GCF_003573695.1 Papaver somniferum
AAACCAGAGCATAACCCTTATTCACAGACCTACAATCCAGGATGGAGAAACCACCCTAACTTTTCATGGTCAAAAGGACCCACTCAAGGAGGACCATCTCAACCCAATCAGAGCTATCAGAACAATCAGGGATATCAGAACAGTCAAGGTTATCAACACCCGAGAAACCCTCAACAACAATCGAACTCTCAACAATCATATCCTCAGCACAATACAGACAAGAGATTATCCACCTTAGAGGAAATGTTTCAGAGTTTGATGCAAAGTCAGAAAAATCTAGATCAAAAGATGGATCAAATATGTGAGAGAGAAAAGGGTAAACTTCCGAGCCAACCCCAACAAAATCCAAAGAGGATATTTCAAACAGGCACAACATCCTGCACTGAAACCTCACCCGATCAAATCCATGCCATTACCACCCTCCGAAGTGGTAAAGTCACCGAGAACAACGTGTGCGAACCTAATGAGTCTGATACAAATTCCACGTTGTCTCCACAACCCCAGAAAACCAAAGAATCTGAGCAAGTTGGAAAATCTGACAATTCTGCTGCTGTGAATGTCCCTTTGCCAACTCATCTTCCTGTTGCTCCATTTCCTCAAAGATTGATCTATCAACAGAAAAGCACCCATTACAATGAGATGTTAGATCTGTTCAAGAGAGTCAACATCAACATTCCTTTTCTTGAAGCAATCAAGCAAATCCCTGCTTATGCCAAATTCCTCAAAGACTTGTGTACTCAAAAGCGCAAGCTCAATGTGCAAAAACGTGCTTTCTTAGCTGAGCAGGTGAGTTCCATCATTCTAAACAGAACTCCACCCAAGTTTAGGGATCCAGGATGTCCAACAATTTCTTGCACTATAGGAGAACACACGGTCAATAAAGCGTTATTAGACCTAGGTGCAAGTGTTAACCTACTGCCATATTCTGTTTATGAGCAGTTGGGTCTTGGGGAGTTGAAACCAACATCTATCACTCTACAACTGGCAGACCGATCTGTCAAGATTCCTCGTGGAGTGGTCGAAGACGTTTTGATCAAGGTTGACAAATTCTATTTTCCCGTAGACTTCATTGTCTTAGACACTCAACCTGTACAAAACCCAGACTGTCACATTCCTGTCATCTTAGGACGTCCTTTCTTGGTTACGTCCAACGCGATCATTAATTGTCGGAATGGAGTGTTGAAATTGTCTTTTGGTAACATGACGGTAGAATTGAATGTGTTCGATATTAGTCAACAACCTGTGAATCTTGATGATGATGATGTACATGAAGTTAATATGATTGAAGGATTAATGCAAGATTCGTTGACTAACATTCTATCCGTTGACCCCTTTCAAGCATGTATGGAGAACTTTAACCCTGATTTCTATGATGATACATACTGTACCTCAAATGGACGTCACTGAAAGGAAATATGAAGTGGAACAACCCCTATTTTCTGATTCCAAGCCTATTCCATCCATTGTTGAGCCACCCAAGCTTGAATTGAAAACATTGCCTAGTACGTTGAAGTACGCATTCCTAGGTTCTTCTGATACTTTACCTGTCATTATTTCATCATGTTTAGACACGGAACAGGAAAGTAAGCTTTTAGAAGTACTTAAGGAACACAAAGAGGCCTTAGGATGGACCATCTCAGATCTCAAAGGAATTAGTCCCACCATTTGCATGCACCACATTAACCTTGAAGAGAATGCCAAACCATCGAGGGAAATGCAAAGGAGACTTAACCCTAACATGAGAGATGTAGCCAAAGGAGAGATCCTGAAACTACTTGATGCGGGTATCATATACCCAATTCCCGATAGCAAATGGGTTAGTCCCATTCAAGTTGTGCCTAAGAAGTCAGGCATTACTGTTGTTCAGAACGACAAGAATGAATTAGTCCCTACTCGTACAACCACAGGATGGCGAGTATGCATCGACTACAGGAAGTTGAACACAGTAACAAGGAAGGATCACTTCCCGCTCCCTTTCATTGACCAAATGCTAGAATGTGTGTCTGGACACAGTCACTACTGTTTTCTAGATGGCTTTTCTGATTATGCTGTTGGTGCTGTTTTAGGACAGCGAGTTGATAGACTACCATATGTGATATACTATGCTAGCAAAACCCTTAATGATGCCCAACTCAATTATTCAACTACCGAGAAGGAATTGCTTGCCGTCGGTTTCGCATTAGACAAGTTTAGATCTTATCTGATAGGGTCTAAGATCATCATATACACAGACCATGCGGCTTTGAAGTATCTTCTTTCCAAGAAGGATGCTAAAGCTCGCCTTATTCGATGGATACTCTTATTACAGGAATTCGATCTCGAAATCCGTGATAAGAAAGGTTGTGAGAATGTGGTTGCTGATCATTTGTCTAGACTAACTTTAGAGTCTATTGATGATTGTGAGCTGATTAGAGAATCATTCCCAGATGAACAGCTGATGTCTATCTCAGACCTTCCTTGGTTTGCTGATATTGTTAACTACCTCGCTACAGGTAGGATGCCCTCACGTTGGTCAAGACAAGACCGCTCTAAATTCCTGGCTGAAGTCAAACATTTCCTTTGGGATGACCCATATTTGTTTAAGTACTGTCCAGACCAAATCATTAGGAGATGTGTCCCCAACACTGAACAGAAAGATGTGATATCTTTCTGTCATGACCAAGCATGTGGAGGCCATTTCAGTGCCAAGAAAACCGCTGCAAAGATCTTGCAGTGTGGATTCTATTGGCCATCATTGTTCAAGGATTGCCATGATTATTGTGTTGCTTGTGAACGCTGTCAAAAGCTAGGAAGCATTTCGAGGAGAAACATGATGCCATTGAACCCCATTTTGATTGTGGAGATTTTTGATGTTTGGGGGATAGACTTCATGGGTCCATTTCCCATATCTGACAGCAAGTTGTACATCCTAGTCGCAGTTGATTACGTTTCTAAGTGGGTAGAAGCCATAGCAACCAGAACAAATGACCACAAGGTGGTACTTTCATTTCTAAAGGAGAACATATTTTCACGTTTTGGTACCCCTAGAGCTATCATCAGTGACGGCGGTTCACATTTTCGTAACAAGTACTTTGAGTCTTTAGTACGCAAGTATGGCATAACTCACAAGGTTGCTACTCCGTACCACCCTCAGACTAGTGGACAAGTGGAAGTGTCTAATAGGGAAATTAAGCACATTCTGGAGAAGACGGTCAACCCGTCCAGGAAAGATTGGTCATTGAGATTGAATGATGCTTTGTGGGCCTATAGAACAGCTTATAAGACACCAATTGGCATGTCCCCCTATCGTCTAGTGTATGGAAAGCCGTGCCATCTACTTGTGGAATTAGAACATCGTGCCTACTGGGCAATCAAAGAGCTGAACTTCTCTCTGGACGAAGCTGGAATTCAACGGAAACTTCAACTCAACGAGTTGGAAGAATTGAGAAATGAGGCTTATGACAGTGCCAAGCTGTACAAGCAGAAGATGAAGATGTTTCATGACAAGCGTATTCTACGCAAATCCTTCACTCCTGGTCAGAAAGTCTTGCTGTATGACTCCCGATTACATCTTTTTCCAGGAAAACTGCGTTCCAGATGGAAGGGTCCGTACCTAGTACGCACAGTTTTTCCTCATGGAGCTGTAGAGTTGGAGGATGTCTCCAACAAGAACGTTTTCAAAGTCAACGGGCAGAGATTAAAGCCATTCCTTGAGCCATTTCCACCCGACATTGAAACAACCGACCTGGAGGACCCAGTCTATGTGGACTAAACTGGTCCACTCTTTCCCTAAAAAACCAAAAAAGTTTTCCAAATCTTTCCCTAAAAACCAAAATTTTTCGTTTTCCCATCAAAACCAAATGTATCCCAACAAAACCAAATTTTTTTCCAAAAAGTCCAATCCCATTAAAAACCAAAATTTTCTTGTAGATAATGTGTTAGTTAAATTTCCTTTTGTGTATATTTTGTGCTCATCCATTGTGACTGCTAATATGATGGATTTTTGCCTTGAAATAACGGAGTTTTAATCGAGCTACCACCGTACAATCGGGTATTCTCTCTCCTTTTACTCTACTCAGCATGTTCCTCTTCATATATTGTTTTATAATTCTTTCCATATTTTGAAACATTGAGGACAATGTTTAGTTTAGGTTTGGGGGTATAGAGTAGATACCATGATAATTTGCCATAATTGAAAACGAACTCCTTCTTCTTTTTGAAAAAAAAAAATTGAAAAATTCCAAAAAAAATTAAAAAGTCAAAATTCAAAAAAAAAATTAAAAAATGAAAAAATCATAAAAATGGAGCTCATTTACCTTGAAATGTTGACTCTTGTGCAAATATGTATTTTTATTAGGAGTCTTAGTCTAGATATTTAGGCACCCTGATTCTAGCACAATTCACATAGTGATAAGAAACTTGCACGCGCACGATCTACCAATACATGTATGGCCTCGATCTTCAAGGTGTTGGATAGGAAGTTACGATTGCCAATCACTTTAGAATACTGAACGAAACTGGACTAGCTTGTTCTTTGGTTGGTTGGGATAGAAGGTGGAGGTTACATTAAGAAAAACAACCATCGAATTTAACTGGGTGCATCAAAAAGGGCTACCTCTTGCAAAGTATCATGTAATTTTTGTTTCCTTTTGTATATGTATCAAAAGTGTTTTCTTATGCAAAAAAAAAAAAAACGATGTATATATTCAGAAAAAAAAAAAAAAATATCAGAAAAATACAAAAAAATCAAGTATTCCATCATCTCTTGTTCCAAAAATAAAAAGAGAATAGTCAATGTAAATAAGAGTCATGTAAAGAGTTATTTTGTTGTTTTTTGTAATAAGCAAGGAGGGTGTATGCCATTGATGTACAACGCGAGTAATTGTGAAATACCTCCAACTCATTCACAATTCTCGTAAAGTCCGGACAGCTAGCTAGATTTCGACCTCAGTTCTTAGCCTGAGAAACTATCTCTTGGTGATTAGTAGTCATAACTTCAGATCTTTCTTTACACATGTGTAGATACACTTTACACTCTTATCACATGTCTTTTTTTGTTATCAATGCTAGGATTGTGCCTTCGATAGCTAGATTGACATCTCCATTTTGCTGTGAGCTTAAACTGTTTTGCACATGTCACGTTTGATGGAATCTGAGCTTATATTTTGTCCTTAGGTTTTGTAGGCACACCTCTGGTAAACCTTCACGAGACTTCAACTCGTCCACTAGGGACACTTAGTGGTTTAAAAGGCTTAGTGCATACGCTAAATGCATTCGAGAGACCAGCGACAGTGGTATAGTTAGGATTTTCTTAGTTTTGTTTTACTTGAGGACAAGTAAAATTCAGGTTTGGGGGTATTTGATGAGTGCCAAATATTGTATATATTTATCCCTTTTTGTTGGCAATTTAACTCATCTTTTATGCATTAATTCTACATTTTATCCCATATTCTGTATTTTCATTGTTTTCAAGAATAAATATTTTTATTAATTAATTTTGCATTTCTAGGTAATAAATAAAGTTCGGATGAGTCGCGGAGCGAAAAGAGCAGAAAAGTAGTGAAAAGCCGGGAGAAATTACGCAAGGAAGCCGCGAAGAATGGTGTGCACAACCTCATTTTCTACACACAAAAGCGCCTCCGTTCTCAGCCATCAGATCAGTTCTCAGAAGCATCCGACGGTCGCTCCTTCATAGAGCATCAAAATCTGAAGTCTCTGCCAAGCACCACAGCGCTGAAATTCCAAGCCTTCAGATTAGATGGTAGTTGAATCCAACGGTCGCTCCCTTGCTGTTCATCAACGTTTGATATCTCCGCCTTACACTACAACACCTAACCCCATCTAGAGCCGTTAATTTTGTTGTATTATATAATCCAGCGGTCGCTACAAACTTCACTTCATCTCACCGTCCGATTGATCTTTCATCTCCCTATCCCACGGCTCAGCGTCGCAGATCATCAAACTCGATACACTCGCCTCACACCCTAGCGACCGAGCACCTACACCTCAAACAAACGCACCCTTCCCTTTCTCCATCGAACCATCTCCTCCATCACCCCCCTCTGCAGAACCACCATACTCCGTACCACCACCATGTCCGTCTCCATCACCACCACCTCACCCCAAATCACTCCACTATCTTCTCCCCAAATCACTCTACCTATACCCATCATCACTATCACGTTTTACATCAACTAATCTCCTCAATTTCTCATCTCTGCTCACTGAAACCCTAGGTGAGAAATTGAAGATATAAGTTGATGTTAGAGCAGCAATTGGAGCGGGAGATGACTCAGGAAGAGAAATAGAAGAATGGGTCGACGAGATGGAGCGAATATCTCATCAACAGTAGGTAAATCAATTTCACCAAACCCTAGTTCTACTGATTTTGGGGGAAAATTGGGGGAAAACCCAATGATGTGTAATGGGTATAAATTGATGTTATGTGAAGTGTGTAGGGGACACTGTATACCTCTCTGGACTAGCCAGTAGAGAATTTGCTACAATTTTTATGAACTTCAAATTTTAGTTGCTTATCAGTGACAGTTGAAAATTGCTTCTGTTTGTAGTTATCTGATATGTTGCAATTTGTGTTTAATTTATATCATATGATGAATGTGAATGTTTTACTCATGGTTAGTATGAGCTAATCAGCTTCAGGCCAAGGCTCAGTGAAGCCTTGTGCACTGTCAAGTGTGAATGAGCTAGGATAGTTACTTCCTGTTGTTGTGTTTTGATTGTGCAAATGAGAGATGCCAATGTTCATAGAGCCTGTGATTGGCTGTACTGTCAAAAGACAGCCAATGCTAGGGGTAGACTAGTGAGCAATTTGGTGTTCTTCCATTTCTAGTTGTATGCTTAGGAATGAACATAACCTAGAAACATGTCACTTGATTAGGACACAAGGTGGATCATAAGCCTTGGCTTACCCACCACTTCTCTTTCAGTCAATTATAATTTCAGTCCTGTGTGTTTGCTTCCTGATCAGTTATTTTCTTCAGTTAATTTTCTTGCTTTTTATTTTCTTGCACCTTGTAGCTTTTGTGCACTGAAGTCAGTGCATAATCCTCACCCTGCCCTTGGCTTCCAAGCCTTGGTTATTTGCTGCTTTTCTTGGCTGTTTCTTTGCTGCTTTACCTTCCAAGCCTTGGTTATTATCTGTGCTTCTTTTCTTATCTTGTTTCTTTATTGCTTTACCTTGCATCTTTGGTTCATGCCATTTACATGCCCTTAGCTCACTGCCATAGTGCATTGTCACCATTGTTAGCCTAGGAAAACTTCTTATATGCTCCTCTCCCTGTGGACAAACCCCTACTCACCCTTTTATTACAAATCTTGACCTTGTATACTTGCAAGTGTTTTTGTGTGCTTTCTAATCATCACACCACTTTAGTTCTTTGTCCTTTTGATAATCGAGTCTGGTTTCTTTCTTGTCTGCGTGTTAATGCTTAGACTTGTCTGTGTGTTAATACTTAGTCTTTATTGATCATGTTTCAAAGATTCCTCATAAAGCTCAATGCTCATTTGTTACTATCCTTTGGTCTCTCTGGAGTAGTAGGAATAATATGATTTTTCGTAACATTAAAGAAACTCATATTGTTGTTTTGAGTAGGGCTAGAGCCATGTTTTTGACTAGGAAACCAAATCTGCTCCTCTCTGCCACTATATGTATCGGTCATCATAATAAATGGATGCCTCCACCCATTGGTTGGATAAAATGTAACATTGATGGTGCTTTTGATGACATTTCTGGGAACAATGGTGCAGGCTATGTGATAAGATACTTTTCCAGTAAAGCTTCCTTTTGTGCCTTAATAGTATTTGAAGTAAATTCTGCTGAAGAAGCCGAAGCTAGAGCTATTTGGGATGTTTTGAAAAAAGCGGTGGAGCAAAAGTTTTCTCACATCATCATTGAAAGTGATGCTAAGGATCTCATCGGCCAATCTTATGCTGGTGTGTTTGATGGAGATTCTAGAACGGATGCACTTTTTAAGGATATTTAGTACTTTTATTCTAGCTTAGATTCTTGTATGTTTTCTTTTCAACCTCGTGTTTGTAATTCGGTGGCTGATGAGCTTGCCTCCAATTTGGTTGGTCCGTGCCTCCAATTTGGATCTTGCCAATTATTAAGTGGGATAATTAGTCTTTTTGAATGCCGTTATTTATGAAAAAGAAAAATAAAAATTGTGTATTTTGGGCTTCACGAAAACAAGAAATCGATCGCACTTCGAGAAGCAAAATCCGGAAATCCCACTGACTCTAAATGTTGTTTCCTATTGGTTTCAGACATACTCTCAGATGGAACCACCACCAAGTATCCAATTACGGTCACAAGTAGTAATTTTCTTTTTCGGTGTTCCCTTGAAAATCGTGTTGTCAATATTAATGTTGATATTGCATTTCATCTTACAATGTATGCTGCCGCAGCTGTTGATAGGGACCATTTTGTTGCAGTGGCTACTAAAATTCAACATCGGCTGAAACCCCAGGTAGCCGAAGCCTTTGCGTTCTTACTTGCAACAAATCTTGCTCAAAAAATGCAATTCAAGAATTCCATCATAGAATCAGGCGATTTCCAGACGATGGTTAAAATGCTTAATGATGATTTATAATCCCTTGGAGAGTTCACGTATTGGTAGAAGAAGCAAAGAGTGTGTCCAACTCTTTTACATCGGTTACTTTCAAATTCGTGAAAAGAAGAGCTAATTTCCCAGCTCATAAACTATTTTCTTATGCCGTGAAGCAGAGCGTCCAAGCTATATGGACACACCAAATTAGTTCTGAAAAGAAAAACCGTTTAGTCCAATAACGCGTTAAAGAGTACGGAATAGTCCATTCCGAATTAACTAGGTACAGTTTAGTCCAAAAGTTATTTAAAATATGAAAAATACACAAACAACTTTTCTGATGTACAATTTAGTCCAAATATTTACAGTTTAATCCAAAGTGAGTCGTCACAATTTTAAATAATATGAAAATAATTAGAAAACAACCGCTCCTTTGTAGTTTTTTCTCCCTTTTGATCCTTAATAAATGCCCCTGGTGGCTCCTTTCATTAGAAAACAATCTACATTTCGAACCACTCGTCCAAAATTCGCAAACTTTATATATTCGGAAAGCTATTTCTGAGATCTGCAAAAAGAGTACCATATAAATATATTATTTTTATTTTTTTTTAAATTCTTAGTTTACACTGGTGTGTAACTATTTACATATCTGTAAAAATCCAGAAAATCATGCGTACTAATTGATAGACGCATTTATGTATCTAATATGTCTCAATTGTATGTATTGTTAGTGCTCGATTTTGTATTTATTGTGTAGAAATAAGCCCTTAGGGCGAAATGGGCTCGAAAAGTAGTGTTTTACACCTCATGATAAAGTACTAAAGGCACTCCATAAATGCACCGGAGGCGTCCCATAAATGTAATGGAAACACCCTAGGAAAAGTGTTAAAGGAACCCCAAAAAAGGCGTTAAAGGCGCCCTCATTTTGGATAAGGGCACCCCTAGGCACTCAGAGGATAGAGGCACCTGAGTTTTGGATCATGGCACTTCATCTACAACTTTCAAGAAAATCTAAATTTGGCGGGAAAACATGCATGAAAACTGGCAGAATTTCGATCGGACATTCGGACGTAATTTAGTGAGATTCAAAGGCTGAAACTTCATGGGTAGTTTTGATATGTCCTAGCAAAGCTGGTTTGGGTGTTCGTTCAGAATTGGCTAGAATTGTCTAGTTAATTCACGATTTGCAAACAGAGAAACACGTGCAGGAAGAAGTTATTCACGGGATCTGTGCGAGTTTGGCGGCTCGAGCAACACTCTGGGGCTTGGCAGGGATAAATAAGGACATATGGGAGATGAAAAACGCGTGGAGAAGCTAAAACAGGAAAGAAAATATCCAAAAATATTTTATTTCACTGCCGAGTTATGAGAAGATTTTTGGAGTAATTCAGCGAGATTAAATGAGGATTAGGAGTATAAATAGATTGTTATTGGTACAAGGTAGGAAGTGATAGGAGAGGATAGGGAGCAATACAGAGCTTAGGATTGAAAGACGAAAAATTTCGGTTCTGCTGCTGCGAAGAGGAAGAACACGAAGAACATACTTTGAAAGGCAGTCGTTTATCAACAGTGATAAGGACACAAGGTGAGGGTCTTAGAACAACAGTGACAAAAGCAGTTTATTTCTATCGTTCTTTGTAGCAGCGTGGTTTGTAACAATTATAACTGTTACAAACCCGGTTTTGATTAAATTTTCTCCATTTCATCATTAGTAAGCACCATTTGAGCAATGAATATCAATTTTGAGAAAGTTTACACAATGATGAGCTAAACCCATCCTCTAGGGCGACGGAGGAAGCTATTTCGCCAATGAAAAAGTGGTAATTTTTGTCTTAATAATTTATGCGATTTAATTTATGATTATTTGCCTAGAATAAAAAAATTTCCAATGATTTTTATTAGTCAATTGTTATTTTAATTGATGGTGTATGCTTAACCTTGAGTTTTTGATATTCCATGCTTTCGATTTACAATTGATCTTTTATAAAATCTATTTTTGCAATAATTAGAATCACTTAAATGGGTAAAATTGCATAAAAATAATAATATCACTTTGGAATTGGTAGAAAAGTGGAACCCGTAGCCCCAGTTTCTCCAAAATCTTGACATCACATTTTGAATCAAATTTGCTTTATTTGTTTAAATCTAAAAATTTTATTCCCTTCAAGAGTCTGAAAAGAATCCAATTTTACCACTATATTATTACGACAATTTTTAAAACCCATCAATTTTTGGCGCCGCCGACGCGGATTTGTGCTTAGGCAGAATTTTTAGGTATATTTATTTTCATTTGTTCCTTTTTACGTTTCTTTGGGTGTGTCTTTGATTTATAGGTTTGAAGTTGGATACTAAAGACTTGGGGTTAAAGTTTAAAGCTAAAAGAGAAGAAAAAGTCAAATAATTTTTTTATTTTTATTTTTTTTAGATATCAATTTTTGAGAATTGTATTAGCAAATGCTTGTAATTTTTTTTTTCTTTTTTCACTTTATTTGGACTTTTGGACTCATTCTTTTCAAAACCCTACGGAAGGGTTATATAATAAATACAAAATATATAAATATAAACTGTTTGCAGGGAAGGACGACGATTACGATATCGTCTCGGCCCCTCGGGTTCGCACACAGACACCGGAATTAGTGGCCCTAGTCGACTACAGCGGTTCATCGCCCGTCTGGTACGGGAGGCAAGTCTTTTGAAATACCCGCGAATCTCCTGTCAGAGGGTTTACTTTCTGCCTTAAGGTGAATATATTTTGAGGACTAAACCGGATGCTTTAATTTCCTAGTAAAGGGCAAGGCCTAGCCAATACAAGATAAGGGTTCGGATTTCATCACCGTTCTCTTCTTACCTTCCTTAGGAAAACGATACCAAACGCGAACCCAAGACTAAAAATTGAATAGAACAAAACCGATAGGGTAACGAGCTTGGTAGGAAAATATTTTGAAAGATATTGGTTACTCTTTTAAGGATACTTTAAAGTTCATGATGGTTGATGTAAGTTGAAACATGCCGCCTTGTAATGCCGGTGAGACCTTGGGTATCAAAGCTCCATTGAGCTTCTCTCATCTCCGTTTCACTTACATTAGCTCGGATTGATTCCAGAGGGGTATGCTCAAATTGTAATGAATTCTCTTTAGAAGGAATAGAAGCTGGTCTAGAAAACAATCTAAGTGGAGACATCATGCTTTTTGTTTGTCAAATTTTATAGGTTTGATTTGGTCGAGTCAGCCTTGTTTGTGATTGTGTAGAATTCCCTTACAATTAAGAATGTCGAACTGGTATAATAGAAGCTAATACAATGAGTATTGACCTGAATTTGAATATGGACATCATCATTGTTATGACCATGGTGGGAATAGTAGTTGGGAACGCCAACCTTTTCAAGGTTATGGTTCATACCATAGTGAGCCCAATTACTATACACACGCGAATTGGTCTTACGAGCAAGAAAATCAGGGACATTATAGTACTAGTTACCCGTCTTTGGAAAATACATTCAAAACTAGTCCTTATTATGATACTTCTGAACCAGTTCCATATCTAGAAGAGTCAACACAGAAGTTTCACTTATTTATGAAAGAAAATTATAATATTTCGCTTCCGGAAGAGTCCATAGAGCACTCAACTAAGATGTCTCTAGAAGAGGCTCTCAAGCAATTTACTGAGAGTTCAAATAGGATGGCGGAAAAATTTGCTCAACATAGTCTTAAATTCCAAAATAGTTTCCCCAATTTCACCCTTGAAAATGAGGATAATTATTATTCACCCAATCAAGATGATGAGGTTAGAATTGGAGACACTACTTTAGATGAGGTTTATGACGATTATGATGAAGATAATGTTGATGAAGAATCATACATACGTAGGCATAGTGATCAGGAATGTATTAATCCAATTGAGATTTATAATGACTATATTTATAGTTCAAATCCAAATAATTTTTATGATTATTCACCTATTCAAAAGGACAAGGATTTGATTAAGGATACAATCGTTTTAGACGATGTAGTTTTTCCTTTTGATTACGAAGCCGATAGTGGTTTAGAGGAACGGGTTTATTCTGAAAATGATGTTTTAGAGTCTAACAACTTAGAAACAATAGTCTTAAACGAAGAATTTAGACCCGTATAGATGAGTAAAGATGCACAACCTGATAATAACTTAGAAGAATCAACTGACTATTTCCAAGAATCTGATGATCTAGAAACTAGGGAGATTGTGACTAGTCTATCTAGAGACACTGAAAACTCTAAGTATTGGGATAGAGAACTAGAAGAATCTCTTGAGTATTTTAAGGACTGGAAAAATCCGGAAATTCAAGCAATAATTAGAAGTTTATCTGAGAGTAGTGAAAACTCTAAGTTTGGGGGTGATTATCACTTTCCTAGTGCCTTACCTTTAACTCTCAGAAAGTCCCCTCACTTAGGACTTGATATCTCTGCCTCAATCATTTTACAAGATTACCTTCATACTCGTTTTCCCGAACCTAATAATGTTCAGGAAGAAGTTCAGTCATTAGAAACCCATCCTCTGGTTGATGTGGTTCGCCCAGGATATGATACCCAGATTTACTTTGTTTTCCCACAAAATAGTTTTCTTCCAAATGTGGGAACGTGTATATTTCAAATGTGTCGAATATTAAGTTTTGAGACTAAACCTAAATTCTTTAGGAAATTAGAATCGACACATTTGCTTAAGAATGACCACTACTCTCACTATGGTCAACATGTAAGTCAAACCTAATTGACTTAGAGTATCCTAAATTATTTAGGTTATTATTTTGTGATTCTAAGTTCTTATCTGAGTTTTTCCATACTCTAGGACCTAATAATTTGGATCCCACATATGAGGAAATGCATTCGAGGAAAATATTTTATTTAGACCCTTTCATAGAACCTGATTCTGAACCACAATATATTGATAGACGCATTTATGTGTCTAATATAGCTCAGTTGTATATAATATTAGTGCTCGCTTTTGTACTTATTCTGGTATTTTATGTATTTGTAGGTGTTTTTGGAAAAATAAGCTTTTTGCGGCGAAATGGCTCAAAATGCGGCACTTGAACCTCCGTGGATAACGTACCAGAAGCACCCCAGAAGTATGTTGGAGAATCCCAGAAATACCCCGTAGGAACCCCAAAAAAGTGCTGGAAAACATCCAAGAAGAATTGCTAAAGGCACCACTTGGTTGGATAAGGGCACACATGGACACCCCAGCTGTTAAAGGCGCCCAACTTTTGGATCGGGGCCACCTCATCTTCATTATCCAAATTGGAATTTGGCGGGAAATTCTGTTCTTGTCTGCATGAATTTGTTGGACGAGTTTTTGATGGGTTTTTGTCACAGGCTCGAGTAGTTTGGGCCTGTTAGGACTAAACAAGTTTGGCAGTTAGTTTTGGGTCGAAGAAAAACAAGTCTTCATGTGTATCACGATTAAACAGGGAAGTGCATTATGTCGGATATGTATTCGACTATTTCTGAAGATTACGTATAAAAACATGAAAGCATATCTATCCTGCAATTCGAATATATCTTGGAGAGAGTTTGGTGAATAGCTGACAACCAACAGAAGCCGCACACAGAGAAGAAAAATATAAGAAAAGTCCGTGACTTTTGGCAAAAGAAAAGAAAATATTTTCTCAGGATTTATGGAGGCTGTGATGTATATATAAGGAGTACACGAGTCCTAGAAGAGATGTGAAGGGTTTTGGGGTCGAGCAAAGGCTGCAGAGACGAAGAACAAGAAGTTGCAGGAAAGTTTCCTGCTGCTGCAGGTAGAAGAAGAAGAAGAAGACGAAGAACGGACTATCAAAGACCTTCGTTCTTCAATAGCGTATACATTAGCAGCTAAGTATCGTTTTTCAACATCAGTTCACTATTATCTTTCTTTTCTGGACGCCTTCTGTGGGTCGCAGATTCACTGTTTTATTCTTTTCACTCTTTTAATCAACTTTTGAGTTATAAACATGTATTTTGAGAAAGTGATTAATATGAGGAGATAAACCCCAACACTAGGATGATGGATGAAGCCATTCTTTACGTATGTGTTAATTCTATTTAATTCTTATATGACTTTTTCACTATTCTGCATTGATTTATGATTTTTCTTGATTATTTGTGATTTTGTCTAATGCTTAGTCTAAGAACTTTTGATTCATCATGCTTATGATTTACATCTAATACTTTACAAAATCTATTTTGGCAAAGAAAGAGTCAATATTTGTTACCATTATAAGCTATAATTATCTTGAATTAATAGTTGAATCCCATGGGTATAAGAATTGGTGGAATCCTGAGTCTCAGTCTCTTGATCTTGTGTATATATTTTTGTTTTTGAGTCTAAAATCGAGTCTCTACAAGTCCGAGCAACGAACTTTATTTACAACTTAAAAAACTACATCAATAAACGTTATATCATTAGGAACATCTTGCTGAAATTCTGGAGATGAATCAGAATCGCCATCAGAGGACTCGAGAAGAAGTTTCTTGTTACGAAATAATATAGTCCGGACTGTTTTCGTTTTGCGAGAGTTGCAACTAGAGGTAGACATTCTATCAATTTTCTATGAAAATGAAGTAAGATCTCTTCCCTCTTATAAGTTCCCGAACTTTTTCTCAAAATCTTTGAGAATATTATGTCAATTAAATTCTTATCCAAAAAAAATAGAAATATTTTTATCCAAATATTTACATTTATATCCTTACTGTATACTTTTGAGGGTAACAAGTAAGGATTCATGATAACCAGTTAGGTTGTCATCTTTTGGTTGTTGAATTTTATTCCCTTGAAGATTTCAACATTCTTACATTTTTGAAGAGACATTACGTTTGAACTTTTAGATTCAACTTCTAATCTTGATATAAGATCTTGATGTTCGAAGAACCTATTCTCCCTTTTAGTAGAGATCTTTGATCTATGCTTAGATCTTGATTTTTCGGTTTTATATAGTCTCTCACTCTGTTTAATATCAGGAAATTGACTTCGATAGTGCCCTCTTTGCTTGCACATATAGAAAACACCAGAAGTATTACGTTTTCTGGATTTATTTAGCCTTGCCTCCTTGTCTCTTGATACATTCATACCAGGTGATGGTTTTTCAAAGCAATTGAGTATATCTCTCAGTTTATGATTTTCTGCTTTTAATTTCCTTATATCATCTTGAAAATATTTAATGTTGAGAATGAGTTTAGATACCTGTACTTTTTCCGTACATTATGATAATTCGATTTTCTCCAGTCTCTTGTTAAATTTTTCTTTATCATTCAGAAAACTCCGTTTGAGTTGATCAAGAGATGATTTTATTCCAATGATGTCGGTCCAAGAAGGTGAGTTCTTTTATCTTTACATGGAAATGTTTCTTTGAAAATCGAAGGAGTAAACTCTTCTTGAGTATCTAATGTTGGGAGGAAATCGGAATCATAGACTTCAGCAATAGTTGAGACATGATCTTTCATGTTAACTTGATCATCCTCATTTGGAAAATAATAATGTGTGGCAGTGTAAGCATTTCTCTTCCACTGTGTGTCCTTAGTTGGACAATCTGGAGAAATATGACCAAATCCTCTACACTTGTAGCATTAAGGATAATAACATCATCATCTCAGGTGTCTTCACATTTATGTGAAGGAACATGTTTTCCTTTTGACACAGATGGTTCTCTTTTTCGATGTCTCAATATTTTCTCGAATCGTTGAGTAATAAGAGACAGATGATGATTTAGTTCAGCTTCATCCTCAGCAATTTGATCTTCTTGTTCTTCAGAGTAAGGATGTCGATATACTTTAAACACTGCAATAATGCTTATATTTAATTGTTCAAAGTTATTCCTATGGACAGAGTCGAGATAGTACAACTAATCGGTTCATACTTCGTGTGATTTTCTATGGATACGAGATCGAGACAATACGACAAAAAGATACCTTGTGTGATTGACTATGATTCAAGATCGATAAAATACAACAACGAAGTATGTTTACTTGATAATAGGTTCAGACTTAAACCAAACATAATAGGATTACTATCAAGTTAATAGGAATTAACGTTTGTGTATTTTACTTCTAATTATAATAAAAATAATTATAATTGCGGAAATAGAAAAGTAAAAGACACACCAAGATTTTGTTAGCGAGGAAACCACAAATACAGAATAACCCCGGGACCTTGTCCAGAATTGAATACTCTCAGGATTAAGCCGCTATACAAAATCAAACCAACTTCGTATAGTTGAGACCAATCAACTAAACCTATAGTTCACCTAGTTTCGTATGTATACCCATGCCTCCAACTTATAAATAAGTCACGTACTTGGAACAATTCCTTTTGTTCGTATTCCAAACAGTAAGGAACAACAAATCTGTTTGGTATCAACTCTTTTCAACCAAGTGATATGAGTTCGACAAAGGCTCTTCTGTTTATCTCAAATAAACTCCTTTGCCAGGTCCTTATATCTATCTTATCAATAACTACCAAAGTAATTTTTAAAGATTTTGCAATCAATACTTTTAATCACAAGGAAATGTATTGATGCCGATTTACACAACTAATCAATCCAATCTAACCCAAGGATAAACTGATTATAGTTGGATCCTCTTTTACCGAAACAATTATTGTTCACACCAAAGATTATGAACCCAAATCAGAAATCTTCAAAGTCTTTTTTGTATTCAAATCTTCTTAGATCTTCAATAAGCACCTGCACACAATCAACTTGAATCTCTTTTGATCAATCACACACAGAATGGATTTCGTTAATATTGGATTATCAGAAGAGGTCTTTAGATCTACAAACAGTCAAAAGATGCCAGTCTAAGACAAATCTTCTTAGATATTCAATAAACACCTGCACACAATCAACTTGAATCTCTTTTATCAATCACACACAGAACGGAGTATGTTAATATTGGATTATCACAAGAGGTCTTTAGATATACAAACAGTATAAAGATCCCCGTCCAACTTTGATCTAGTTTGAGTGAATATTATATCATAAGAGAAGATTCTCAAGCATAAACAAACTAGGTGCAATCAAAGTTCAACAACTGTTAGTCAATCAAATCAATCGAAACTAATAATAAACTGAAATTATCTAGTTTTCCACCAACGGTACTAATAGAGCTTCTCAATCCCAAAAAAGTCTTTAAACTGAGCGTCCGTAAGAGATTTCGCCTAATTAGGTTACTTTCCTTTCCGAATAGGCGGCTCCGTAACAACACAACTAGGTAGTTTTGCTGGCTCTGAGGATTAGTTTGCTCGAAATGCAAACTTTGATATTTATAGACGAAGGAAGTTTGGCACCAAAGAATTTGCAAAACCGAAAATATTCTCAAGATATGCAATATATTCCAGATTCGGTTTCCCTTATTCCTGGAAATGCTTTGTTTAAACATTGACCGAAAATCTCTTGGAAAATCTCCACCTAGTAAATGCACATTACTAATTTTCATTCTTCCAAAAATAAAATTAACAACCTTAAATAAAAGATTCTCAATTTATTTTTCGATCCGGGATTTTTCTTTAGTTATTAAGGAATATCTTTGAACAATAAAAGATAATCGTTACTGCACATGTTCAAAGTATGTCGACATCTTTACTCTGTAAGTCCTTTTTCATACTTACAATCTTGAAACCGATTTTCCACACTTCCAAACAAGTTTAGAATTGGTTCATATGACTTTCAAGAACTATGTGATTGATTAAGAACATTCAATCACAAATCATGGGTTTCACGGTTCTTCCAAAACAAGTTTCGGTTCTATCTCCATGTGAGTACTGTGCATAGTCACACTAGCTTTCCAAAAATTCGGTTGACTAGGTACTAGGATCGGTTCCCCACATACTTACGGTAACTACTTCTATTTGTTGCACATGTCCATAGGATCGGTTACCCTTTCACTAAAAACGTGTTGCACATGTTCATAGGATCGTTTCCGTCATTCACTAAAAACGTGTTGGACCTCTTACAAGGATCGATTCCCTTTTTGTGATCAGTTGCACCTCTTCATAGGATCGGTTACGCTTTACCCAGAGTTGGTCATACCAAAAACATTAAATCGATCATACTATCTCAGGTGATTACTTAAGTTCAGTTTCACTAATAAAAGTCATACTAATACAAAAGTAAGGCCTTGTGAATAGTTTTACCAAGAAATAAAAAATTCATGAGCGGTTATACTAATCACACATATTGGTAGTTCAAAATATATGCAATGAATAACAATACCAATAAGCCTAGCGATTTCCCTTTCGATTCACAAAATATGAATTTACTTCCTTTAAACGAATGTAAAACATTGTTTCCTAGGATGAAATTTTCACCTCATACCGATACACAATCACAATAACATTCAAACGATTATGTCGATGTCTTATAAACGAAGTTCAAAAGATAAGTGTTATACTTCTTATTGTATTCCTTAATACTACGTCTAACTAGAGTGTAATCATTCATGCTTCGCAGTTATATGTTTTCAATATGCACGACTTGAAAGATACGTTAGGGAATGAAACAATTCAAGTCAAATATCACTAACCTCAAGTGGAAGGATGATGTCGTCATTGTAGCTCCTTACTTGTTCACTTCTTCAAGTGTTCGTAATACTTGTAATGTCTCATATCTTAATACTTTCAATCTAACCTATACGAAGGTGACTCTAGTACATAATCAAGCGACTCTTTAAATGATTTTTGGTTCACTAAAATATGACAACCGAACTTGACATACCAGCGCTGGGTGCAACCGAGATACGCTCTAAAAAAATCTAATGTTAACTTAACCACCCAACAACAATAAAGCCGCATTAAGATAAAACAAGTTCATAATGAATGTTATATTCAACTGATAAACGATTAACTAACCATTTCAAAAAGTATGTCAGTCTTTGAAAAGTCCCTTTAACGTGCCAACACCACAAACATCTAGTCTTCCTGATACAAAAATTCACAGTGCTGCAACACTAGCCACCGTGCTATTTATCTTTTTGCAGGTGCATTTGTTTTCTTTTTTGGAATTCTTTATACTACCTGCATAGTCAAAAGGGAATAGTCAAAGAGAAATCAGTGTATATTGATATGTACTGCCAGTTGATTTACAAGATCCATATTCAGTCTAAGCTGTTAGCAGTTAAGCATCAGTCTATATTGATATGTATTTTCAAAACATGTTAGTATATATTGATATGTACCTAATATCTATGTAAGATACAATACCATCATTTCATATCCTACGGGTTTTGATGATTAAGGTTTGTAATGATCGGTTCTTGTTCTGGTTTTGATTTTATGATTTTGATATGTGCCCTAGTTTTGATAGATATTGATTTTGACTTTCAGAAGATTGATTACGTTGAAGAATAAGAAAATGAGAGGTATTTAGGATTCGTGGAAAGAGAAATTATTTTCAATTCGTTTTGATGGAAGAAACAGAGAGAAAAGTTATTGCAGAGGTCCAAGAGGTCTCAAGTTCGAGCCCCCAATAGCATAATATTGCAGAAATTAACATGGAAGGTAGAGTTAGTTTGCTCCCCTTGTGACACAATCTCACCCCCCATCCGTTTCGGCTCCTTTGGCTAGGTCACCCATAAGGCTCGCTGGTAGGCTAGCACAACAACCTGATCAATTAATGTAGTAGTATGTTGTTGAAACTTAGCTTGTTACACTTCCAATTAGTTAATATAATACTCTTTATCCAATATTAAAATAATAATAATAAATTCATTTCTCCAATATCTGCACATACAATAAAAAGGGCAGGCAAATCTTTTTGCAAGACTAAAACATTTTTGGACCTCAGATTAAATGTTTTCTCTTGATGGACCATAGACTAAATGGGTCGCGGGTTTTCGGACCAATCAAGAAATTTCTTAATAAAATAAAAAAAAAAGAAACTTTCTCCTCGTAATAACATGAAAAAGAGCTTCGTAATTTGGGTTCGGATCTTCCCACTGCCTTACAAGTTACCGTGTAAGATATACCCAAGCCCAAATTGTATCTTTTCTGAATCGGGGGAAAAGAGCATGCCCTAACAGTTCCTCCTCCTCAATTTCCTCCTTCTAACATCCCATTTTAATCTAATTCTTAATCTAATTCTCTGTTACCTCAAAAACTCTCCTGTAATCTATCGCCACTGAACTCTCCTGCCGTGAAATTTCTTGTTTTTGTTCCTGTGCTGATGTTCCGCGGTAAGTTCTCGGAATTTTTTTTTTTTTTTTAAACAAGATACAATGTGATTATTATCCGGGAACCACAAAAATTTTAGAAAAGAAAAGAAAATGAACCCGTAGAAGGGCTTGTTGTTGTTGAGTTAAAGAAATTGTAATCATTCCGACTTTAATTGTGTTTTTATGGAATTTTTGTTGGGGTATTGGCGGTTGACATTCAGATTATTATGATTCACTTCATGAGGTGATTGATATATATATATATATCCAGGTATGGCTTGTTTTAAAGTTATAATAACTTTCATAAGCTTAATCAATCCACTTCTAGGTTAGTTTTTTTTTTTTGGTCTCTTTCCATTTTAAGCTATTTTTTACATTTTTAATGTAACTCAGGTTCTGATTGCAAGGATTTCTCATAAGAAATGGAAGCCCTAGCCATAAGCACTCCAGAGGATATGGTAACACGACTAAACCACTTGGGAAGATTATATTTTCAAATCCCAATAATACAACGTGCATCTTTATCCCCAATTCTTTTGGGTTTATATTAGCTTGTTTCTTCAGCCTTTCTCCTACCATTTGTTTGATCTTGTTGGTCCCTTGTATCAGAAAAAACAAGATTGGATCAAGAAAGATAAGTTGCACCAGGAAGTTGTATCTTTACCCAAAAGAGAATGTTCCAAATTTGAGCCTCAAACTTCACTATCAGCGGATTTGATCAGCTCATTACCGGATCAACAATCATCAAAAAGACTCAAGTTAGAGGATCAAGCTTCTTCAGGTAACGATTCAACAGTCGTATGCTCTTTTGTGCTTCTAAATTTTCCGTATACTTCTGTGTGCTAACTTCAATAAAATTTACTCAAACTGAAACAAGCTGTGGCATCTTCGAAAAATCTTATCCTAAAGAACCAAATCCAACTTGTTAAAGATTCCATTGAATCTCGCCAGTTCATAAAAGCTCTGAAGCTCATCAATGCTCTACAATCCGAGTTTCCGACTTCTGCACTAGTTTTGGTAATGCTTACTACGTTTTGCTGGTTTAATTTAAATAGTTATACTTGTTTATTGATTCTTTCACACCTCGTGCAAGTTTTCTTTGTTTTGTTCTTATACGGAATCAGTTAAGTGAAACCCGTTTTTCAAAATTAAGATTAGTTATTTGTTTTAGACAAAATCTAGTTTAGTGTTCTAAAATTGCTGTTCCAATGTGATGGTCTAGCTTTTATTTTCTCCTCCAGATTTTAGATATAATATTTAAGGTATGGAATTCAGATTCAAGTTACTTAAATCAGTTTTAGTGTTAAGTTTTACCCTTCTATTTATTCCCTGTTACTTAGGCTCTGAAGGCATTGGTTTATGAGAAAACTGTCGGTAAAGCTGAAGCACTGTCTATTTGCTCAGACACCAAGGAACATATGCTCTCTGATATTTCAGTTCTTCCCGATGTACTGACAATATTGGAGACTGTTTGCCAACGTCTCGGTCGCTGTAAGTACTATCCTTTTGCATCAAAATGTTAATTGTACAACAGTAGGTAAGAAAGTTTGAAATTCTGGTTCACAACAAGTCAACAACTGTTGTCCTACAGTTTTGCAATTTGTCTAACGTTTCTATCGTAATAGATAGTAGTAACTTCATCCGCTAATAGTTTTTCTTGTTTTTTATTTTATTGATGAACACTACAGTGGATATGGCTATTGGTTATTATGAACATGCTTGTGGGAAAGGTTTTGGAAGTTTGGAACTAATGAGGGGATTGTTTAATTGCTATGCTCGCGAGTCTTCATTTGTGAAGCAACTAGGGGTATCCAAGAACCTAAATTATTTTCTTCTTTCATTTTTCTTTGGATCTGCTTATTTCCTGTTTTCTTAATTCGATTTCATTGTATGTTGGCAGGTTTCCGTCTTAATGTATAAGCTTGTTCGGGAGGACAAGTTTCTGTTCTGGGCTGTTCTCTGCATTCAATTACAGGTTTTCTGTTAAATGCAATTAGGTGTTAATAATGTTTACATTTGTATCCATGCGTAGTTTATTACATACTTTTCTTAAAAATAACAATATATTATATTATATGTGTACCAACGATATTGCTTGCCTGGTGCAGGTGCTTTCTCATTTGCTCAAGAAGCAAACGGTGGCTAACTCGGATGAACCAGAAGGTAAATTTTTCTGTATTAGATTTTTCCTTCGATTACACACAAATGTCCTTTAAATGTTTGGGAATTTTCCAGCCTTCCTCGTATACATTTCTATGGGGGAGCAGCAAGCAATGTACGACCCTGCTCATGAGATTCTTTCCAAGTTAGGCTCGACACTTCTAGTGGTCAAATTTGATAAGCAGCGTTCACAGGTACTTTCTCAAACCCCATTTATTTTGTTATTATTGCGGAATTAAATAGTTGTTGACAGCAGTTTGTTGAGTCTTGATTACACACTGCGAGTCGACACATTTTCACTAGAAATTCACTTTAGAATAGGGGTAAACAAAGTTTCTTGTGCGAAATTTGTATGCTTAGGATGAGTCTTTGTTTGATTGAAGTAACATACATCCCAGTTTATACCCTTTTGTTTAATCAATGGTGTACTTTTATAGGCACCCACAACTTGATCAATTTCTGGGAATATAGAAACCTTATGCAGGTCTGAATAGTATTACTTATAAAAGAATAATGCTTATTTTACACAGCATGCCACTGCAGCCCAAAGATGGCATATTGAAACTATGACAATATAAACAAAAACTAAATGTTAAACCACTATCACTTTACTGATTTTAAAGATGAATGTTGGATGTTATTGGATCACGAGTAAGAGAAACTGCTCCTGATTCATACTGTGTCTGAGCACTGTATTGCTTTTTTCCAAACAAGTTGTTTGCTCTAATATGAGTTTAAACACTTGGGCAAAATGGTGGTTCATCTAAAGGCTTTTCATGAAGTTTCCAATCTTTAACATGCATGGATTGGATGCATGGGTTTTCTTAAGAATGTGGAGTGTGGGTTTTGTTCAGGCTAGGTTTGAGGCCCAAAAGACTCGCCCTTTCATGCCTTGGATTAGTATCCATTCTAGAGCTTAAAAGTATTATGTTCTTGATGATGTAAATTTATATCTCATATTTTATCATTTTTTCTTTTTCTTGTTTTTTTTGGTTGTTTGACTTTAACTTGACAGGGGGGAAGGCTTCTTGCTCATGTTTGTGACTATACTGCTGCTGTTGAGGCCTTCAAGAAAATATTAGAGTCATGGTAATCTCTTTGTTTCAAGAATAAGTAGCTTTTACATAGTTCCTAGCGAGGTTTGTTATTCATTGCCACACTAATAAAAAAATTTCATGGTTTTTGTGCAGCAGCCCTGGTGATTGGCAATCTTTCCTAAAGGATATTTGCTGTTCGCTTGAGGATGATAGCAAATACAGATATTTGGCTTGCAAGATATCTCAATTACCTATGGTTAATGTAGGTATTCTCGGTTAATCTATATTCTGGCTTTGCACTTTCTTTTTTTGTCTATATTTCTCACTTTAAAATTTATTCAATTCATGTGATAAAAATGATTTACAGTGTGGTTCAGAAATCTCGAAAGCACTACAGTTGTCAAACTTGAAGAATGCTAGAAACAGATGCCTTCATAAGGGAAAGGACAGTGATGCGCTTGAGGAGGCTATTTATGAGTACTTCAACAGGTTTATTTTGGCTTTGATCTCTTTCTTTACTGAACTACGTGTGTGCTACTTTCTACGAGAAAGGCCTTTTTACTATAGGTTCACTGCTAGTTGTTTAAGCTTTTGGTCATGTGGTCAATCAGTTGTTGAACCATTATTTTGACGAGGGTTCAGGTTGCATAATTATAATTTCCGTCTTTCCCTTGAGATATACAAGATAATGTAGATAAATAATTAACCCTTTAGTGCAAGTGCTTGTTACGTCGTATGCCTATTATGTTGCTTAAAGTGTTGCCAGATGATATTTGTCTCAATTCTGATATGATTTTGCGCATTTGCAATGTTACTGTTTTGGAATCAGATTTGTACGACTTTCATGTTAGCTAACTACTATGGCTAGTAAACTTAGCAAATTTGTCTCCATTTTGTGCAGTATCGATCACACAGCTCAAAGGTTCTTTCAAGTCTTGTCAAAAGATGAAGAATGCCAATTGATAGAAAATCTTATCAAGCCAGATATTTTGACTCCAGATTTGCTAAAAGAAGAGTTCAGTAAAATATGTATAGTCTCCAGTATTCCAAAACGCTTTGGAAACTTCTCTGTGGGAGAAGGATCTCGATTTCATGGGACTACAATCGTTATAAAAACTAATAAGTTTATCATACTTGCTGGGGATGGAAAACTAACATCAGCTTATTCCGACAATGCATTGCTGTCTAGAAGTGATAAGGTTAGACAATTTGATGATTTGTGTATTGCCATATGTGGAGTTTGGAAAGGTTTCAGTAATACTGTCAGTATTTTGCGAAAGTATATGAGATGTTTCAAAAAAAATGGGAAAGGAAGGCCCACGGTCAGAAAGTTTGCCGAGTACATTGCAGATGAAGCTCCCTTGTTGAATCGAGTGACTGAAGTTGTTGTTTGCGCTTTTGATGATCTAGAGGTATGAGTTTCCTTATAGTTCTTACTTTATCTCTCATTAGCTGTTTCTTTGGGTGCTCGTATCTAAATTTTTTATTTTTGTTGGATGATGTGTTTTAGGATGACCAAACTCCAGCTCCATGCGTTTCATGTGCCGACAAATCCTATTGTTTTGATGTGGAAAAGTCTTTTTACTGTTCTGGATCCTGTGTTAGTCACGTGAAAAGTATCTTATCAGAAGGAAATATTCGTCCGGACATGGGGCTTGCAGAGGCAATTACTTTAGTTGAAAGAGCACTAGTAGTTGCGGCTATCTTTGACAATTGCACTGGTGGATTAGCAAATAGTAAGTCACTATCTTTACTTCCAATCTTTATGTGAAGAAATATTCTCACCTTTCCAATCTTTATACAAAGAAATTTTCTCACTCTTCTATTATTCATTATTATCTCCAGTTACCGTGATTGACAATTACAAGAACGTAAAGGTAATGGCTAGAGAACATATACGCACTACATTATGGGAAAGACATCGTTATTTTTTTGAAAACAGGGTAAGTTGATGATTTAATTATAAGTACTATTATATCGTGGAAATGACCGTTTCTTGATAAACTAGAGTAAGCGTATGGTCTCAATTTCTGCAGGAGAAGACCAAAATATGAAGAGAACATGACGTAGAAGAAAAAGAGGAAGGAGGAATACAATCGTCACCAATATGCATCAGAAACTTGGATGCCGGTGTGTTCTAATTTCTTCATGATTGATAAATTTTCATTGGTTGCTACTACTGAGACGTTTATAGTTCTGTATGTTAGACCTTGTTAAGCATTCGGTGCGCGTTTCATGGATTTATTGTTAGTATAGATGACATAAGCTACATTAGGATGTTCTGCCTTAATGATTGTACTTCAAGATATTCCTAGTTTCTTTATGAAGTGAAAGTGTTGATTGGAATTAAATATGCTGGTAGATTTTGAGACAACTTAAAACTCTAATGGAAGAGAAGTCCCAGTGCTTGGGGGATGCATTCTTATTTTTTGGTTTAAGTTGAGTTTTATGTGTGGCATAACGGTAAAGCTCAAGTCCTGTGAGTGTTAAGGTACAGGGTAACAGGGGTCTTAAATCCAAAAGAGTGTTCATCAGTTTCATATGGTTATTCCAATGCGTCGTATGTATGGAAGTTTTTTTTTTTTTTTATATTCAACTACTCTTCATATTACTCTTGCTGATGTTGCTGAGAATTTGATGCCTGAATCTCTATATGGAGGGTACTACACGGAAATTTGCTTGGGGAATTTGAATGATGCCCTTGAGAAAGAAAAAGAGGATATAAAATTGAAAGGTGAAATGGAATAGGATGAGGATGAGGAGTGTACTGAAATGAATCTGGTGGTTCTAGCCCCTCGGGAACTTGGAAAGTAGGATCACATTTTGGACTTGTAATTTCAGTTTGATCTTCCAGTTTTTAATAATAAGTATCTTTCAAATTTGAATTCATTATTTGATCCTCTCGATCCCAATCTTGAATTCAATTTGATCTTCTCGAGATTAACCAAGTAATGCTTTCTTGATCAATCTTATTGGTGTTGGGTTGTAGAACATATTTATGATTAATAACTCTTTAGTTTAGGTGTATCTGTGATACCGTGTATCAGAGACTCATAAGTGTTTGATAGTTCTAAATCTTAACCCATTCGTTTGCCTAAAGATTGTCCTCTCTGATGGTGATTTCACCCAACCTCAAATGTATGGGCTTGGGCTCAAGTGAGAATGTATTATAACACCTCGTGTAGTTTTAGTTTGATGGTGTCATAAGGGTGCCGATAAATGGATAAAAAAATAGCTTTTAGTTAATATAAAAATTTAATCACCTGCTTAAAGATTGTGAGGATAGTAGATACCATGGGGAAACACAATCTGAACAATTCATGGGGAAGTATCTAATTGAGGTCCCTAAAGGAGGGGTAGGGATGTGCAGGTATGTACCGGTTTTCACCACGTTGTATGGGTTTGGGCTCAACTGAGAACGTAGAGATGCCGTCCAACAGTATTATAATGGGAATGACCTTTTTTATTTTCTGGATGTTATTGAAGTTAGATTTGTGCATGTGCTATAATTCGGGTATATTTTTTTTTCTTAGTTTTGGTGTGTCCGGGGATTCACTCATGGCAACGCATTTTTTTAATGGTGTGTGAGGGGTTTCGACCCACCCTGTGGCAACGTATTTTTTATTTGGTGTGTGTAGGGTTTCATCTCGTCCCGTGGTAATACATTTTTGATTTGGTGTGATGGGGCAAATACATTAAATAGATGGACAATGTATAAATTTTATTTAGTTTTTCTTTTTAATTTAGTGTGCGCGGGACTTCGCTCCTCCCCGTGGCAATGCATATTTGATTGCTGTGCGCTGGGCTTCGCTCTACCTTATTACGATGTGTATCTTTTATTTGGTGTGCAGATATTGTTTTTTTTTCTTTTTATTTTTGCATAAAATATGTGAATTTTTTTCCCTATTATTATATATTAATTTGGAAAAGGAATCCTAATATAATAGTTAGTTGATTCCAAACTAAATTTAGACTTCCATAAAATTCCAAATACGGTAAGATAGGTTTTCATTTTAAGTTTATAAATTTTATAATCAATCATACGTTCGGGAATGTTTTAGATGTAGGCGAGCCAGGAGGTCGCCTAGTTTGGGGGCCCAAAACAAATTTGTTTACAAGTGAATTACTAATAGTCATAAATGTTCTAAATGATTTTCTTACATTTACAAATATGACAGACAATTGTAATAATTATACTTGTTATAAATAATTCGGTAACAACTAAGAGCAACTCTTATTATCTCCTAGTCATAGATTTTGAATGTTTTATGGCAGATTGGAAGTATATGACGCGGAATCTAATCTAAAAAGCTGTACATTCAACGTCCTTCGGGTGCCAAGCTAAATCTAAATTATCGTTTTTAGTAGTATGCAAGCTTATCTCCAAAACTAAAAAGATTATTTATGTTCTTGACTAACTATCACATAAAAAGGCCTCAAAATTGAAGCTCGCCTAAGGCACTTCGAAACTCTAAGACGGCCCTGGCTATAGATATGCAATTAAGCTAACCAGGTTAGCTGTTATTAATGTTGTGTTCTCTTAGATGAGTGTTTATGATGCATGATGTTCAACTACCAACGGTTGATGCTATTATTTGCTAAAAATGTCAGGACTTCAAATGGAACTACTGCTTGAAACTAATTAACTTGATTCGAGGCTTTGAATCAATCTTTTGCTTAGAATCTTCTATATGGTTTTGTTTTTGGTTTAACTGACATTAGCTAAAGACAGGAAAAGCACTACTATCAGACAGACCACTGGTCCAACCACAAGAGCATTTAAAGAAGAAACCACTAGGGAATGAATAATGACTAATTAAAGAAAGCAAATATAAGTATTAGGCGCTACCCTCGCCTAGCGCCTAGGCGCACCGAGGAAAATTGAAAAACTGCAGAAAAACGCATGATTTGGCGCCTTGGGCGTCTTTTTTTTCATGCACTACGAAAAGCAAAGCTTACAAACGAGATATCCATCAACCTCGCAAGCTATTCAAGTACATGCAAACAAACAAACAAACATGCAAAGGTTCAAACAATTCAACAAAACAAAGAGGATTCAACTAAAGTTTAGCTGTTGGGATGGCAGTCTGCTCAACCTTGAAGGTTTCGTTGAAGGCATTGGCACCAACAAACCAACCATCGTCTTTTTCATAGATTTTTTCAGTCCCATCCGACAGAATATCGGTCTGAGTATAAGAAAAAGGAATACCAGCAGTGCCCTGTACCGCAATCAGACTTGCCGTCACAATACTCTTAGACGGCACCTCAACTGTATAAACAGACCCCATCTGTACTTCCCTTTCCACCGTTTCTCCCCATTCGTACGAACTGGTAAACTCTACGGAAAACTCAATCGATGCTTCCGCCACCTCTGGCACACCAGATGTCATGGTTGTTTTAACACCTAGACTCAGAGATAGGCTTGCGTTCCAAGTACTACTATGGACATCTGAAATCCTGAGATCTATTGCTACCGTCATGGCCGATAGGGTGTTGTTTTCGACCCTTTTGTTGATGAGCACAACGGGTTTTCCTTTAGTTGTATTTGCAGCAGGGATCCGAAAAACAACGTTATCGATTTTCCTCGACAAAACAGGATCTGCAATTACCAGGCGAGAATACTCGTCAGCATATTTGTTGACTCTACCTAGGCAGTCCACCTTGTCGTACGCCGTGAGTCTCTTGCAGTAAAGATTGTCTACGAGGCCTCGGAGAGCGACGACATTTTCTGCGTATTTGACAGGGAGGAATACGTTCTCAGTTTTGTGGGTCGTCTTGTCAGACGACTCAGACCCGTTCGCAAATACCCACAAGGAATTCTTATTGCTCCAGAACATATTGCTAGAAAGACTCTTTATGCGGATGCCTCCATTTCGACTTGGCGTCACCTCGAATTCCGTATCCGTTCCTCGGAGTCTACCGATGCTAAAACCCAAATACTCGTCTGTACCAGTAAGGAGGTAGTTTCCATTGTCCCCCTTGAGCACCATCCGGTTTGGGAACATCACTACAGACTCCCAGTTGATTACAAGAAACTTGTCGTACCCGTCTCTATCCGCCTTTAAGCAGTCAACGAGGGTGGAAGCGCCCGCCTGTAAGCAAGCGAAATTGCCAGTAGCCATATGGCGAAATCGTACCATGGTATTATCGCCAGCAGTTACGAAAACGGGCTGGAAAAGTGTGCACGACCATTTTGTTTGATCCTCCTCAGGGTCAGCAGCAACCGCAGTGATCCAGTTGTTGGTTGCGCTTACAGTTGACAAGTACTTATTGTTGTACATACATCTGATATTAAATAGTCCGGCAGCATCTTTATTTTTCCCCTTCTCCAACTCAAACCTCGTGTCACGATCGAAACTGTATTCACCTCCGAATTTGAGAGCCAGAGGAACCTGCGAATTGCCTTCAACAGAGCGCAAGTATTTATCATTATAATCTGATTGGAGTATTACATACCTCGGCAGTGCTTCTGCCATGATAGCATGTATCCCACTGTTTTCACTCAAAGGAACCGCCACTCCAACTCCACCTCCATCAACAGGAGGAGGTATTACCAATGGTTTGAACTTGCACAAAGAAGAAGAAGTTGGTTTCATCTCTCAATTTTTCTTTCCTTGTCTTGTGTTTCTGTATGTAACTTGTATGCCTTACTTTATAGGCCGGTAGAGAAGAATGAGATGGAGTTTTTAAATGATAGTGGATTCCAACACCCTGTACTTTAAACCAAGTGGGAATAGTTCAGCTGATCAGGGGTGATTGAGATCAGTAGTTTAAATGCCCACGCGAACTATTAAGTAATCACATTTGCTAATTATTGTGTTAGCCATGACATTTTCTTATCGGAAGGAGTAGACTTTTATTCAGTAATCACATTTGCTCTGCAATTTGACATGTTGGCCTATAAAATGTTACACCTAAGCATTTGTAAGCTAACGGAAGACAACATCAATCATTTGTTTATCTTTTATCGTACTTATCCACATTTTCGTTTAGAACTGACTATCGAAGTTAGTGACTTAGTCACCCACCGATAGCGGAAATAGAAATTGAATACGGGAAGGGCAAGAAAAAAAATTTGGACTTGCAAAATAAAAACCCGGGCTTAAGCCCATTTTTAAGGCCTGTTTTGTCAACATTTAGGGGTAATTGGTGAGCAACAGGTAAAAGTGAAAACTACAGGGGCATTCGTTCTTATAGTTTTCCCTATTGTGAAACCCACGTGTGGGAAATGTCACACGCGCACCCAAAAACGCCTGTGAAAATTATGCCGTCACCCAGAGTTTTCAAAATTAGTTTCTTTTATGTTTTAATTCCCAGCTTAGCCTCACTTTCACTTTCAGGTTCGAGAGATTCAATTTCTGAGAGATTGAGAAGGAGATACAATAGGAGTGAGAGATTAGATTATTTATCGAGAGATGAGAAGGAGCTGATTGATAGATTGAATTTACTCAGGAAAGATAATTCAAGTTTTAGCCTCACTTGTTCAGAGATTCAGTCTCGAGAGATTGATCACTGACAGATTGGGAAGGAGGTAGAATAAGAGCGAGAGATGGGAAGGAGCTGATTTAGAGATTGAATTTACTCAGCAAAGATAATCTGAAATTCAAGCTTCAGGTTCGTTCATTTTCATTCCTATCTTGATTCTGATTTTTGTTTAATTTTGATTCGATTTTAGGTTTTAGTTTCTGTAAGATTAGGATCTATTATTTTAGGTTTTCAAAGCTTAATTTAGGTTTTCGGATCGTTTTTTAGATATTTGAAGCTTGTATTTGATTTTTTTTTTTATTTTTATTTTCCAGGTTTGGAAATTGTTACGATCAATGCAGAGCTTTTCGATTCATTTTATTTGTTTCGGTTTCATGTTCGGATGTTGATATACCAATTTTCTAGGTTTTTCTTCTGTTCTATTCGATTTTTTATTTGATTTATTTTTCTATTATTATTTTCGATCTATTACCTGTTACGTTAATGTAGACGTTATTGATTTTCATATCTAGTTGATTTTTTATCTGATTATGGTTAATGTAGATTTGTCTCTTTTCTGTTGTTGATTTGATCTTTTAATTTTGAGTATGAATTTTTGTGAAGCAATATGCAGGATAGATATGTTTGATTTTTTTCTCTTTGTGTTTTGCAGGGTGAAAATGCATGTTGTTAGTGCACTAGTTGTAATTCACTACTTCAGTGAATTCTTAGTACATCCTGTTCATGTAACACAAGTCTGGAGACTTTGAAGACAGCCGTTTTCCAGAAGTGGACTCGTTTATTACCTCATCATGTCATATTTTCCTATAATGATGGAAGCAAGTTTGTGCGAGTTGATTTTGATGTTTTGCTTCAGTGTTTTGTATCTCGCTTCCACTGTAAAGGTTAGAAGGGCTTTAATTTACTTATCGAAGTTGGATGCAAATCTTACATCAGTCGTAGTAGAGCTTCAAGTAGTCGTGTAATAGAACCTGAACCCGAAGAAGATATGGTGAATTTCCTTGAAGATGGTTCTGTGCCTGTTAGCAAGGTTCTTAAGACCGAGGGTTGGAATAAATTACTTGGTGAAGTTGCTAAATTTTTTTTGGAGGTGTAGCAGAGGTACGTATTGTAGTGAAGAAATACGAGGTAAAGACTGTGCGTGTTCTTGTATATACTAAGAATGAACCTAACAGGTTCTATGCAAAATTCTCAAAAGAAAATTTCCCTTGGGAGTATAAGGTTAGTGCTGTTGATGTTGATAACAGGATGCTTAAGGTTAACAAATATTTTTAGAAGTCTTAGCGGTGGTGTGGGATGTGAAAGGATTTTCCATAGGCTCAGCAGTAAATTTGTTTCTAGTCTTTTCAAGGATGAAATTAAAAGTGATCTGAATCTCAAAGCTTCTGTTTTGATTTTTTTTTTCAAAACTAGCTATGGGATCATTGTGAAATGCTATCAAGCATATAATGGAAGGGAGAAGTATATGAGGATATATGTGGTGTGGATGTCATATCGTATTCGCATCTGGTATGGTATGTAGATGCCATTCTCAGCACAAATCCTGGGAGTTGGATTGATTTTAAAGTTCAAATGGATGAAACTGAATCGAACGAGGATAGTTCAACTTATTTAGAAGTTCAAGCACCTTCAAATAAGTTTGTGCGCCTTTTTATTACTTTAGAGGCATGCATCCACGGTTACCGTTACCTTCGTCCCATGATTTATATTGATGTTAACTTTCTTAAAGGGAGATTTAGAGGATGCCTCATGGCTGCAACCGCTACCAATGCTGAAAATGGTAAGTTTTCTGATAATGCATCATTTTTATATATGTGCATAATATCTCATACACTATTTATTTTGGATTCATAATGTCTTATGCATTTTTTTTTATTTATATGCATAATGTCTTATAGATTATTATTTTCACTTTTATAGTTATTCATCATTTTTGTTTAGATGCATGAGACATTATGCATTATTTTGTTTCAGCTGCATATGCATTAATATTTTCACTTTTCTGATTTATGAATTTTTTATTCACGTGCATAATGTCTTATCCATCATTTTGTTTAGATGCATAAGATATTATGCATTAGTTTTGTTTTAGCTGCGTAATACTTTATGTAGACGTTGGCTTAATTTTATATTTTTTAAAGTCCTGAAACATGTTTTTTTTATGCATGGTTCTTTCCCCTAGTCATGGCCCTGGTACCTGGTGAAGATAATTATAACTGGGAATGGTTCTTGAGGAATTTGAATAATGTTCTTGATTATGATCAAATGCCAATCACATTTTTATCTGATCGTGCATAAGGATTAAAGAGAGCGATTCCAGTTATTTTTCCTGGAGCCTTACACAGTTTATGCTATTATCATCTTAAGATGAACTTACCTATTAATTCTTCTGACGAAAGGTATGGTGCCATTATTGATGCATTTCAAGTTGATGCGTATGCTCTTAGTCCCGAAGGTTTCCAAACTGCCATCGCTACAATTAAGGGTCTTAGTTGTGGTTGGGTTGCAAACTACATTGAAGATATCCCTCCCGAGAGGTGGTCATATGCCTTTTTTCAGGGATGTAGGTATGGAAGGACATCTTTTAATCTTGCTGAATCCTTAGTTGGATGAAGGTACACAAGAAGCTACCTGCAAATTCTCTTCTAGATATGATCAGGAAGGATGTGATGAGGATGATGTCAGAAAGGAGGAATACTGGTAATAGTTTCATAAAAATTCTCACACCGAAGATTGAAGCTAAGATGAAGGCTCTTATTGATGAGGGTTTAAACTGGATGGTTATATAGTCCTCATGTTTATGAAGTGGAAGGCGGTGAGAGTTCTCATTGTGTTAATATTGAGGCAAGGACATGTACCTATCAGAGGTGGCGCGTCTATGGGTTTCCATGTGTGCATGCTTTTGCATCGATAACAATGTCTGGTTCTAATCCATATGATTGTTTTGAACCTTATTTCACTACTTCATACTTCAATAATGCCTATAACCATGCAATTCATCTTATTCCGAACTACAACAGGCCTGAAGGTTATGAAGGTTATGATATTGTCAATGTACTTGGCCACCAGAGATACCACCAGCTAACATGCATTTAAGCATATATGAGAAGCCACCCAGGAGAGCTATGCGCTGTGGTAATTGTTTTGAGCTTGGTAATCATAACAAGAAAACATGTACAAATCCTACCTGTTACAAGAAGCCTTCGAATCCACCGAAGCAGCCAAAGCAACCTAAGGGAGAGCAATTATCTTGTTTTTTCTTCAGACTATTACTTTTATGTTTGAACCTTATTCGTTTGTCTTTAATTAGTTTCTGTATTAGTTTTTATGAACAAGTACTTTTTCTTTACTTAGTTTCTTTTTTGTATTGGTTTTATGAAAAAATACCTTTTTTTCACTGTGTGTTTTTCTGCTTCTATCAGATAATGTTATTCATTTTTATTCTTAAATGCATAATAGATTATGCATTAGTTTTTGATGATGCATAACGTGTTATGCATTCTTTTTCGAAGATGCATAATCTTTTATGCATTCTTTTTTTCGAAGATGCACAATCTGTTATGCATTTATTCTTTTAAAGATGGATGCATAACGAGTCACGCAACTGTGGTTCCTTCTTGCATCTACAACTGCATAACAAGTCATGCACATTTACTTTATTCTGAATAACATGTTATTCAGGTTCATTTTGTTGCATAACATGATATTGAGATGTTTATATGTAACATGTTGTTGCATAACATGATATTTAGATATTTCCTTGTAAGATTTATATCATGTTACATTTATAATCGGAGGTCGAGGGGGCGCTATCATAGTACAGTTAAATGAAATAAGATTGCAGCAAATATAAGCACTGAAACAAGCATTGACATATTATAAGTATATATATATAAACATCGTCAAGATAACAAGATATAAGTTGTTCATACAAGATTCATAGAAATACATTACGCATAACTATTGACTGAAATTAAGCTTCACACTAACTACTTTCCCATTAGTTTTCACTCCCAAGTTAAATTGCTCAACCTAGCAACAACACACAGGTTGATAAAACAAAGTTACGTTTGAAAATTTCTATTATGCACAACATCAGAAACATTTACGCATAGCTTCATCACATTGATGCGCAACATCATTCTAGATGTCTTCATTGGCATCTATCGCCCAACTGTTTCCAAGATCCGTCAGCATTTTCAATGCCATGCTTACTCTTTTCTTGTTGGCTTTTTCTACTACATATTTTTTTCCCATCTTCAGCCATTTCTACCTGACTTCAAATTTCATATAGTAGCATACAAATATGAGGTAGTCGGGGTGATGACCTTGTTCAGGAACAATCTTCGTAAAAATATCCTTGTATACAAGAGGTTCCCTCTTTATATCCACGACTTCTAGTGATAGTTTCAGTTCGTCATATATTTGGATCAAATAAGGCATACAAGCCCTTGACATTATAATAGCTTGTTTCTTGTAGTTAACTTTATATCCATCAAGACTGTAATAGAAGTTCCACTCACCCTCTGAAAAGTCATATTCTAACAATGTCCAATGTGTACCAGCAGGGTTTTCCTTTGCCATAAGTTTATTGGAATGAACATTTTCTCAACTTCAATAGGGAGATTCAAGATGAATTCTCCAACATATTTGGCAATCCCATATTTTTCCTTTGTTTTAACAAAGAACTGCAAAAGAAATATTTTTTAGGAAAAAAACGTTAGTGGATGCAATTGAAAGGGTGCACAACAGGTGTAGGAAACAATGTTGAATAACTTGTTATGCAGTTCAAAAGTAGTTGCATAACATATTATGCAGAAGTAATAATATGGGCATAACATAATACACAATAATAAATTGTTATGTAGAAAAATGATATTTTTTACTTACCCAAGCATCTAGCCTCATGAATGCACACTTCGCATACCTATTGTCAATACTATCAGCCTCATGTTCATATTTCCGCTTCCTGAACAACCTATAACTGTAGAAGCATAGTACTTGTTCTTCTAGGTATTCATTGTTCATTAGATTCCTTATTATATCTCTGTGAATCCGAATATCCCACAAGTAAGGTCTTCTCCTTCTCTGATACTCGAAGCCGAATTTCTGCAGATGACATAATTAGTGAGATGTTTTATTCAAGTGACATGCAGCAGAACCATAAACTAGAGGGTTGTGTTATGCATGGATTGTTTTAGAAGCATAACTTATTATGCATGGGTTTTTTTTTTTAATCATAACATGTTATGCATTTATTTCATAAGAAGCATAACCTGTAATGCATTGATTTTTTAAACAAGCATAAAGGTAGTTTTGATGTACTTACAGGCTGTTGGCATTCTCAAAGTAGGTCTCCAGTACCTCCATCAAGGATGATTCTATTGTATCCCTGTAATCTTGTAAGCATTCCAATGTTTACAGCGGAGGTAATTTTCTGAATGGCCCTCCAGCAGATGTACGAGGATTTTCTTCTTCAATCTTATTCTCACCAGGATTGTCTTTTTGCTTATGCTGCTTCCCTAGCTCACAATCTTTGAGTAGTACACTTTTTTTCCTATCATTTCATGTTGTCATTTCCTTGATTCTTATTACCTTGCTTCCTGGTTGGTTACCATCCTCTTCTGCCTTGTTTGCTTTTCCTTTAGTGGTGTATTTCTTCACATGTTTCTTCTTTCCAAATCATGTTCTTGGAACAAATTCCTCTTCTAGTTCTTCTTCCTACAGATTCATGTAACCAAAAGTGTGTTAGAATAACCAATATAACCAATTTATTTTGAAATTAAGTAAATAATAGTTGATTAAACAACAAAAAAACAACATCATAAATAGTATATAGCTGATCAAAAATAATAAATAGAATATAGTTGATTCGACATTAAAAAAATACTTCAAGCAGTTCATGGTTTTTCAAATACATTAAAAAAACTTCAAGCAGTTCTGTTTTATATTTTATGTACCAATGCTTGTGTATTTAGCTCATTCTCTGTAGCTTTGTTCGGGTATCCTTTGTTTTCAGCTACCTGTGTGGATGGAGTTGAGGGATTCTATGCGACTATATTTGAGTATTCTTCTTTGTTTTTAGCAACGGCCGTCTCAACAGTTGGTTGTTGCGTCTTTTCTGTGACTTGATCTTCTGGCATCACAACAGTGGGTTGTTCGGGTTTCTGCGACTGGCTCTTCTGGCATCTCAACAGCTTGTTGTTGTTTCCCTCCAGAACCATCTTCTCCTTATGAAATATGGATATTAAATGTGGTCACTTCAACTACTTCTGCTACATTCGGAGTTTCTGGAAGATGTTCATCATCTTCTGCTCCAGCACCATATTCTCCTCCAGCACCATCATCACCAGCAAGGAATTCTTTTTCCTTTGCTTAAATTCTTTTTTGAGTTGTTGCCATATTTGGTGTTGTATGCAATTCCTTTGGCGTGTCTGTTTCCTTGTCGCTGGAGAGATTAACAGCTTTTTCCAGGTCCGTGAGCTTGTAAGGTGACGACTGGAGTCCCTGACTAGCAGTTTGGTCTTGGCTATCAAGTATGATAACACCCAGAAATGATTTTTGTGTAGGTTGTTCAATTGAAGATACCAGTTCAACAAGTGTCTCATTCCTTGGAAAATTCTGACTCAGTGGAACGCTAGGCTCAGCTGATGATGCATTGACGCTAGGGCCAACTGATGATTCCACTCGTACCTCCTTTTTCACGCCTGAAGCAACGAGCAACTCCTTCACTTTATCGTACAACTAAGAATTAAAGTCTCCTACAGTCTGTCTATATTTCTCCTGAGTCTATTTGATGTCTTTTAGCATTTTTTGGAAATTCTTCAACCTTGATCCAGGACTATCGGGAAACTTCTTTTCTTCAATGATCTGTAACGTATCCTGGAATGCGTCTTCATACTTTTCCCTGTTCACTTCAAGATCCATTGCGATGAGTCCATATATAGTTTTCATATTTTTGGTTCTCTTGGTTCACAGAGTTACAACTCCATTGGACTGTACGCATCTCTAAAGTTCTCATGAAACTGCAACATGATTAATAAGACTCATCAGGGAATGCATAACAAGTATAACAACATTTTTTATATACATAACATGTGATGCAGATATTTTAAACAATTCATAACTAACCATGAATTAAACATTGGAGCTGCATAACATATTATGCACTCATACTTCACAACCCTGCCTAACACTTCATTTTTAAATAATGCATAACTGGTTATGCATTCACAATGGTATATGCCTAAGATGGTATTCAATTATTTATAAAGGTTCGTAAACATTAAACAATGCATAATTGGTTATGATTCACAATTGTATATGCATAAGATGTTATGCAATTATTTATAAAGGTTCATAAACAAATACCTTTAAGTCTGTAATATGCTTCTTGAGCATTGATTTCTTCACTGCTGCAAAGTCCCACCTCCCATCTCTTGGTGTAGTATCACTGTCACTGACCTTGATGCCGGATGCCAACTCAGCTATGTCAGAGTCCTCAGCCAACCAAAGATGCAAAAAAAAAAAAAAACTTATATATAAGACATTATATAGATTTGATTTATTTACAGAGATCAAGTAAAAAAAAAAAAAAACCAACTCACAAGAGAATATATAGTGAAACCAAGAAAATTTCTGATTTGAAGATTCTTTTCTTTCATAGTTTTGATGCCGTCCATCAGGTGTTCGTGAATCAGATAAGGAAATGATAAACAGTCCATGGTTTGCAAATTCTTCACCAAACCAACATATTTGACGTCCAAATTGTATCCCATTGACCCACAAAATAACAAGATGACTAGCATGTAAAGGCAGACAAGGCAGACAACTTCCCCTTCACAGCCTATCTTATCAAGTTTTTCCAACACCAGCCTTTGAATATCATCTACCCACACCTTTCTTACCCGATCTTTGGGATATGTACTCACTTTACCTGCCGCTGTTTTGAGTGGGAATTGGTTGACCAAGGCAAGTGACTGAGTCAGCTCTACCTCTTCCTTTGAAGTCAGAATATTTCTTCCTCAATATCCTTCAACTCTTGGAATCATAAAAGTAGCAGAAAGCTCACTATCCGTTGACGATATACACTTGTTTCTGGATACCTTGAGTGAATGCTGACTCAAATAATCATGGTTATATGATGAAAATACCTCATCCATCAGCTGGCTGCTCTTACCATCAAACAATTCCATGTCTGCAGTAGATACCCAGTTATAGAATTTCCCAAATGGACTCAAATTCATCATACTAGCCTGCGTTGGAGTAAAACCACCTCTTTCCTTTATATTTGAGAACAAGGTACCTACCCTTAGAAATCCTGCTCTATAATTACCTTTCTGAGTTGCAGGTTTGGTTTTAGGTTTAACCGAATAAATAAATACCAAAAAAAATTGCATTTTACCAAGTTAGAACCACTATTTTTACTGCATAATGGCATTTGCATAATCTGTTATGCACATTTTTTTCCATGCATAACCTATAATGCAATACTTCTTAAATTATGTTGCATAACCTATGATGACTTGTTATCCACACCCAGTTGTCCGCATAACCTATTATGCATTTTTTTTAAAGAAGCATTATGTGTTTTACAAGCTATTAACTACAAAACTAACAGGTAAATGATCAACATAATTTCATTTACTGATGCATAACAGGAACTCAACGCATCTGGTTCATAGACGACACATTGATGATCGGGTTCTTCTTCTTCTTCTTCTTCATCTTCTTCTTCTTCACTTTCGGATCTTTCAATTTTCATATCCTTCTTCTTCCTTTTCACATCTTGGGATTGTTTGGGTTCACATCTTTTTCTTATCAACAGTTTGCTTGACTGAAACAGACCAAGTCAACAATGAAACAAATCAATCACACTAAAGAAACAATCTATGATGAAACAATATATCACACAAAAAGGAACTCACAAGAAAATCTTACCAGCTTCCTTTGGTGCAGCTTTCTCAAAATCATCTGTATCATCTTCATCATCCAAAACTTCCTTTGGTGCAGCTTTCTCTGCTTTCTTTTTTCTTTTAGTAGCTTTATCAGGCTGAATTCTAGATGCACTAGTGTTTGCAATTAATTGCTCCTCAGCTTACCGATCAGAAACTAATAGCAAACAAGAACAAAATCATGCATATTCAGAAAATATCAAGTTATGTTCAGAAAATTGTGATTAAGTTCTGACCAACTTTCTTTTTAGTCTTTGTTTTCTTTTCTGCTTCAGGCTTAGGTGAACTGGTGATGCCTGATCTTGCAATCTCTGTGACTTCCTTGATGGGGTGGTTGCTTCAGGATCTAGACAGAAAATTGTTATTCATATAAGGTTATGCGGTAACTTTGGTAAACATAACATGTCATGCATCTGCATAACAAGTCATGCAGATTTATTTTATTCTGCATTACATGTTATTTAGATTTTGTTTGTTGCATACACACATGAAGGAATGTAAATACATACCCGAGACTTTCTTTTTCTTCTTGTTAGCGTCGTGTTTTACGTTGGTTCTAGTCTCCTTTTGTTGCTGGTCACCATCAGTTTTCCCTTTTCCATCTTCTAGGTTATCATCATTAGCAGGTTAAAATGATATTATGCAGTTCAAAACTAGTTGCATAATATGTAATGCAGAAGTAATAATATGGGCATAACCTATAATAATATGTTATACAGAAGTAATAATTTGTTATGCAGTTCAAAACTTGTTATGATATGCAGGTATTTTTGGTAAGGATAACCTGTCATGCGGCTTCATAAAAAGTTATGCACATTTATCTGCATAACTTGTTATGTTATGCAAACATGAATAACACATCAACTAGTGATGATGCATACCAGAGACTTCCTTTCTCTTCAGAGCATCATGCTTTTCCTTCATTTTCATCTCCTTCAGTGGTTGTTCACTATCAGTTTCTCCTTTTTCATCTTCAAAAGCAACAGTTAAAAATGATGTTAAAATCGAAGATTGGGTAAGTTATAAAGCAAAAGAAATTGGGTAAAAATGATCTTAAAATTACCAAACAGTTTTTTTCCAGATTACCGGCTTCTGGTACATCATCGACAATTACTACAACAAAAATTAAAATTAAAAAAAAAAAAACTGGAAAAAACAAAATCACACACTAACAAATGAAGAAGATGATAAATCTCACCTTTCTTTCTGTTTCTTCGACTTGATTTGTTCTTATTCGTCTTTTAGGTCATCCACATCAAGAACAAAAGTTAAAATCGAAAAAAAAAATCTACTGAATGCATGCTAGAATACCATGATTTAAACTAGTTTTCATACTTGATTTCTTCTCTTTCGACTACTTAAGACACGTTTTTGTTGGTGTTTCATCCATTTTTGATGAACTGAGTTCTAGGGTTAGTAAATTGAAAGTAGTTTCTAGGGTTTTAGAGTTTGAAATTGATTTCTGTGGTTTAATCAACTTCAATCATCATTTTAAAAAATCGATTTCTTTGAATGATTGAGAAATTTTTTCTCTGCGCATCCGTTACGGAGTTTATGGAGGAGGAGAAAAAAACTGATGAAGAAGAGAAGGAAAAAATGGTTGAAAAGTAAATGTTGTGACCGTTCGGGGAGTTATTGAAACTGCTAGAAACCGTTGAAGTGGGTACTATTGTACTTCTGCACGTTTTAAATATTTTTCTGTAGAGAAAATTAATTGTGGGCCTGGCGGTAAGAATATTTTTTTTTGGGCCTACGCCTAATTTTCTCCAAGTAAAATCCTTTGATTTATCGTCATCCATATCTTGTCCAACTAAATGACGGGTGCTAGATTTCTATCCGCGTCCGGTCCATAACCTTCGTATTTGACATCTACGGGTGGATGGACTGGATAATTGTATTAAAATTTCTTATTAAGAAAGACCAAAAGAAAACTAAAGTAAAAAAGTAATTTAATTATTAACTTTTAACATCCTTACATTATCTAAACTCTTTCCGCCCCTCTGCTAGGAACGAGTAAACCTTAAACTTTCACGGATAAATAATATGAAGTAGATATATATTGCTTATGTAAATTACTAAATCCTTGAAGCTTGGGTAATTCAGAAAATATTCTGCACTTGGCGGGTGCGAGTTTCGAATGAATTTCTAGACCTGCACGCGCCCGAATCCAGTGATTAGTGTATTTTTAAGATTGCACCCATGCCTAATCTAATCTTGAGTTAGAAGGTTGAACAACCATGCACACCCCTAATCAACATAACATGAAATTGAAAGTGTTTGGCTTTTTTTTCTTTGGGGGTGGCTTGAGCTAGAATAAGCTCTTCATTGTCTTGCCCCTCATCTTCATGTATGAAAACCGTCTTGCATGACTTGGTAAACTCAGTGGTGTTATCTTGCACACGAATGCGTAATAACATAATCAAATTTGTTAAATTTGGCATTCGCTTGTATGTATATCTATGACAACAAACCTAATGAAAGTGCATGTTCTTTGGGTGCTCACATGCGTGTGAATGAAAATCATATTTAGAAAAATCTTAATTCAAGAGGTTTTTAGATTTCCCTCTCAAATTAACTAATAGGGTGTTTGGAGACTAGAAGTAGTTTTGTTGTTGCTTATCATAAGAAGTAACTTTTCAACTCTACGATAAAAAAAAAAAAATCAGAAATGAGGTTTGGAACAAATTTGACAAAACGATTCCTATAAAAAAGTAAACATTTTGATAAGCAAAATTTTTCCGCTTTTTTATTTGGATTTGTTAGAGCAATGCTCGGTCGAACTCATAAGCGTTGCTATCTAAATCTTGTTTGTCAAGTTTAGTTATAAAAATTATAAGTCTTGATTTCTAGTATACTTATAGTTGTGTCTCAGATTAGGATAGAATGTATAATTGAGCTTTATACTTCACGACGTTCATCGATAAAAGTCGTATAACTATGTAGACTTTACATTATACACATTATATAATTCGAGCTAAGTTTAACTCTCTTACATATTTCTCGAAATATGTGTTGGTAAGCTTTCTCTTTGAACAAGTTCATCTTTTATTCTTGACGAAAGTCAAATGATGATCATGTGAAAATCGCCTAGTAACATCTTACATGATTTGTGTGAGACAGTCATTTGATGTACACTCGGAATGTTTCGTATTGATCATTTGATCACTTGAAAATTTCTTTGAAGATAATAGTATGTGTGAGACAGCTATTTCAGAAATCGGGGTCTAGCAGGGGTCGATGAAGCGAGATTTTTCGTTCCCTAATTGTTATGGGGGTGAAGTTTATGTGCTTATCCGTTCGTGGATGTTTGTCGCACATGACGTCCAGAGGTAACTTCGTACTAGTTTGTTAGTAAGAGAGCTAACTCCGCAAAGAATATAGAGATGTTTTGAAGTCGCCACCTGATTAAGGGGAATCAGGACCCTTTTTAACTAGTTTGAATTCTTTAGGGAAAACAAAATCTAGTTATGACTTACATATTTATGGTCTACTACCAGAGAGTCTGGGTAAGGAGATTCTAGTACGGGATGGGAAGGTGTTAGGCACCCATCATCCGCCCAATCGTGTAATTGGCCTATACTTTATGATTAAATGGGAATGATATTTTGTCCTTAAAATGTTCTACTCACTTGTGATTTTTGGACTAATGTGCACATGGCCAGGCTAAACAACTAGTTATTCAAAGGTATTGAGAATCTGTCAAAGACTACCTATTGAAGGATTATTGGGTGTAGACTGACAACTAACAATTTAATCGGTAATTTGATGAGTTATTTGCATAATATTCGCGTGCGGAGTCATAATATGAGAGGGGAAGCCACTCTATGCTCATATTTAGATCTTCCCACAGTATGAATTAATTAGATTATACTTCAAAATATGCCATAAAATAAATCATGCAAGAATTGATACGAACAATCAGAATATGAGAGAGGAAATCCACTCGATACTCATAATTTTGATTTACCCACAAGAATCAATTCGACCAATATACCTTAGATGGGGCATTTACTTCAGAGAAAAATCCTAAAAGTAGTTAAAGTACCAACAATTTAATGCTAATCTCTTAAAAACATAAAGACAATACTTGATTGAATATTTCTATATTTTTTGGGTTTTTCTCAAAATAACTATAAATGCATAAGACAATAATGACTAATATTTAGAAAGAGAATTGAATTTCACTTCGTCTAAACTTTCCCATTGTTTTTCTTTAACACATCTTCTTGCTCCCTTTACACTTCTGGTGTTATGAGTATTTCACTACTAGCCATCCACCACTTGATTGCAGCTTCTGTAATAGTCAGATGTTTCCAAGAATGACTAGGTGGAAAGGTGCCTTTCGAAGCCATTCGGTTTCACATGCTCTCCTCTGTTTAGAAGAGGCTACTGTTGAATATTTAAGTTTTTTTTTTTCACTTCACTTTTGATTTAGATTTGTCGGGATCCTTGGAAGAATCATTTGAACATTCGTGATGACGGGGATATCTGTGCTATGGCGCTTAGCATGCTTCGTTACTTGTTACGAGGCCCAGGTTACTGTGCTTGGTATCTTGGTGATAGATTCGGGAAGAAAATCGGTCAACCGAATGCAACACCTCACTTTCCCCTTCTTCGAGATACATGTTTAATTTATGCATCTTTTAACGATATGACAACTATGTCTCGCCTGCCGTAATGCTTGTATGAAGACTCGGTTGACCGTGACTTGGATTTTGGCACGTACTGGAAGTCTGTTTCTTTGGGTCTGTCTCTAGCCATTCATGCTCCAGATGAGAATTTTGTTGTGGAAGGTCTTGGTTTTTCCCCTCGTCCGTTGTTGACGGGATCCTCAAGTAACCCTCCTACTCAACAGGCTCCTTTAATCAGCTTGGGCATCTGATTTCTTCTTGGGATCTTAGAATACCCATCTTGGGTACTTCGAATATGATTCAAATTGAAGGTGGCCCTTTTGACCGAGAAGGCGTCGTCGGTTTACCTCTTTCGATCGATATACTAGAGGTATCTTCATTATGACTGCTTTTCTTTGATCACAAACACCCTGTCTAACATGTACCTTTTATTAGGTCTCGAAAGTTTTTCAAGAATACCTGCTTCGTCTCGTGGATAGCCGAGATCTCCATCTAAATTCGGTAGTAGATGAGATGTATTGGATCATGTTGAGGAATGACGCCATCAGCAGAGAGTCTTTAGAGCGGCAAACACGAATTGAAGCTCTTTCTGAAGAATTTTCTATACTATGACTGCTTCATGAGGTTGACTAGAATATTTTTTTTTTCATTTTTTTATATTTTTTTTTTTGAATAGGGAAAAGGAGCTATTGGGTCGGACGGGTGACAGAAGTGGGTCGGTTTTTTTATTTCGGATGATACCCGGATAGGTGGTTTAATGGAGCCATAATTCACTGATTTATATACTTCGTCTTCTTCTTCTCGACTATTAGCTTCTCTTTTTTTTTTGGATATCCGTCTCCTCTTCTTTCAGCGTTCATCAGATCATTGTTGTTTACCAGATTTGGATTTGATCTGTTCTCTTAACCACTGTCTTCATGTTCTTCTACTTTCTGCTTGTTTGGTTTATTGCTGTCGTGATCATTTACTGGTGGAATGTGGAAAACGAACCTGAGAAGATGAAGAACATATTCTTTGAAGTTGCGCTAACTGAAGTGAGATGTCTTCGGTTGAATCTCAACACAGATATGCACAAATCTTCTTTTTCCTATGCTCGATGTGAACACACCTTTAGATCCAGCTTTATGTTCGGCTCGGAGATGACGATCTGAGGATGTAGGTAAAGATACAAGACCATTCCATATGAAGCTTCAAAATATGTACTATGATGAATCCAGATTCAAATTTGAAACCAGATTTAGATTTAGATGTATTCTGACAAGTATGGATGATCTTCCTGTGATGAAGATATCTGAATCAAATGTGTCACATGAGCACTTTGACCGTCAGGGACCATTAGTTTCGATCAATGGGAAATGGTGAAGAAGTTGGGTCTCAGTCCACACTCAGATAAAATCATCTCCTTTCTTTATTCGGTCTTTTCACTTCTTCATCTTTGGTTTATCGTCAGATCATTTTTTTTTATCATGTATCCTTCAGATGAATAATTGTTCTTGATTTTTTGTATACAATTCATGTAAGTCCTTCTTTTGTGAATGAAGTATTTTTTTTTGTGGTGCTCTTGTCCTTAACTTGACTTGTACTGTCTTCATAGATCACTGGCTCCGGTGAAGATATCTTAACTTAGATGATTCATATTGCACAAGTATCATTAAAAAACACTGAAGAGATTGATTAGGCATAACTTATGATTCAAGATGATATCTTAAAAAAAAAATCTTCAGTTACCTATAGGTTTGTGCGTGGAACAGTAACATCCTAAGGTTTTCCTCATCGGCATTTTTTTTTTGCAAACAATATTTACAGAATTTAATAAACCGCAAAATATTGAGATAATTAATTTGGAGAGTTTGGCTCAGTTGACATTGCTCATAACACCATATCCAATCCTAAGCATTTCATCATTGACAAACTCCCCTATTTTTATTATTTTATTTTTTTTTTTGAAAAAAAACCTTTGAAATCATTTTTTTTTTCAAAACAAATTGATGAAGTATAAAAATGGTACTCAAAACAATAGTAAGTGTTGACAAACCAGTTGTTCTGTTGAGAGGATGTCGGGCTTGGGCATGCTGGAATGTTGCCTTTGATTAGGTGTAATACCTCTTGAGTTGATCCGCATTCGTGGGTCTTAGATGTTCTTCTACATCCAAGTCCAGCGATTGTACTACCATTCCCTGAAAAATCATTTTGAAAATAAATGGGCCTTACCACTTCGGCTTGAATTTTCCCCTTGCATCGGTGTGCTTGACTGGACGGATTTCTTTGAGCACAAGATCTCCTTCGTTGAAGTTGCGCGGTGGCACATGTTTGTTGAAACTACGTGCAACTCTATTCTGGTAAGCTTGAGAATGGCAGGATGCTGCTAACTTGTTTTAATCGATAAGATTTAGTTTCTCAACTCTTACTTTTACCTATTCATCTTTAGGTAACTGACTCTCATTTAGAACCCTTAGAGTTGGAATTTCCACCTCTATGGGATGCATTGCCTCGATACCGTATGTGAGAGAGAAAGGTGTAGCCCCAGTCGCGGTGCGAATTCAGGTTATGTATTCCCACAAAGAATATGGTAATTTATCACTCCATTCTGTGTATGTCTCCGTTATTTTCTTCAAGATTTTGATAAGTGTCATGTTGGCTGCTTCTACCGCTCTGTTGGTTTGATGCGGATACGGTGAGTCTAGATGGTGCTTAATCTTGTACTTTCCAAGCAGTTCTTCGGTTTCTTCACCGATAAAGTTTGACCCATTTTCTTATATTATTTCATGTGGAACTCCATATCTGAAGATGATGCGGCTTCATATGAAATCGACCGTAGGCTTTCCTTTGAAACTTCTGGTCGAAATGGCTTCAACCCACTTGGTGAAGTAGTCAATTGCAACAAAGATGTACTTGTGTCCGTTGGAAGATGGATGGATTTTACGTATGAGATCGATTCCCCGGGTAGAAATGGCCATGGAGATGATAAAGTATGAAGTTTAGAAGGAGGTACATGCATAAGGTTCTCATGTATCTGACATTGGTGACACCTCATGACGAAGTTACAGCAATCAGACATCATTGTTTCCCAGTAGTATCCTAGGAGAGCTATCTGCCTACTCATCATGCGTACATTCATGTGAGGACCACACTCACTACTGTGTACTCTCTCCAGGATCTTTCTTGCTTCGTGTTCGTTCACACATCATAACAGAGTTCCGTCTCTTGATACTTTGTAAAGAACATTTGCAAATATTGTGTACTGACATGCCACCCTTCGGATGTATCTCCTTTTTGTTGTTTAATTAAATTATATGGGTATGACTGCCCTTCGAGGTACCTTTGAATATCAACAAACCAAGGAACGCCGTCTAATTGTTCAAAAATGACTTGAATGGCATAACATAAGGAAGGTTCACCTCTTTGGCTTATTTTGATGGGTTTCACCGTCATTCCTTCGGGTAATGCAAGCCAAGAAGCTAAAACAACAAGAGCATTAGCACCATAATTTTTGTTTCTAAAGATGTGGTGGGATTCGATGTGATCAAATTGATTGGTGAGATCTTCCAGGTATGTATGATATTGGGATAACTGCTCATTAACTTTCCACTCCTTCTGGATTTTATTTATGATTAGTAGTGAATCTCCGTACACTATGATACTTTTGACATTGACTTCAATAACATCTTTCAGTCCAGCTATGCAGGCTTAATATTCTGCAACATTATTAGAGAATGAAAAACATAGCCTGGTAAAAATAGGTGTATGGACACCTTCTTGTGACTCTAACAGTGCCCCCACGCCTCTTCCTTGTTTGTTACGGGTGCCATCAAAATACATCTTCCATGGTTTATCTTCGGTCACATCAGCATACATCACCCATTCGTCTGGGAACTCAATCTTCAGCTAAGTGTTGTCGAGGATAGGATGTGATGCTAGATGATCGGCGATTGCTCTTCCTTTGACAGATTTCTGCGTAATGTATGGACTATCAAACTCGGAGAGCAATAATTGCCATTTTGACATTCTTCCGGATAAAACGGGCTTCTCGAACAAGTATTTTATAGGATCCATCCTTGATAGTAATTGAATCTTATGAGACAACATGTAATGTTGAATACGTTGGGTTTCCCAGAAAAGTGCCAAGCAAGTCTTTTCCAGCATGGTATATTTTGACTCGTACCTTGAAAGAGTTTTTCTGAAGTAGTATATGGCCCTTTCCTTGCCGCTGTCTTCATGATACTGCCCCAACATTGCTCCCGTAGAGGTTTCGGTGACCGAGAGGTATAAAATCAAAGGAACACCAGGGGTAGGGGAAACAAGTACTGGTGGATTCAGATATTTATGGATCTTTTCAAATGCTTCTTGACATTCATGATTCCACACAGTAGGCACATTCTTTCTTAGCAACTTGATTATCGGCTCGCATATTGAAGTGAGTTGATTTATGAATCGACTTATGTATTGTAGTCGACCCAAAAATCCCCTGATTTCCTTTTTTGTTCTTGGTGGAGACATCTCGATGATAGCTTTATCCTTTGATGGGTAGCATTCAACTCCTCTGTTGCTGACGACGAAACCTAGCAATTTCCCGGACTTGGCGCCAAACAAACACTTTTTGGTATTGAGCTTAAGTTGGAATTTTCGAAGACTTTGGAAAACCTTTCTTAAAACAATTACATGATCCTTGCTATGTGCAGATTTTGCCACCATGTCGTCGACATAAATCTCTAGCTCCTTGTGTATCATGACGTGGAAGATGGTCTTCATGGCTCGCTGGTATGTGGCTCCGGCATTCTTTAATTCGAAGGGCATAACTACGTGACAAAATATTCCCCACGGAGTGATGACGGATGTTTTATTCATATCTTCTTATGCCATTCTGATTTGTTATATCCGGAGAAGCCATCCATGAACGAAAGACATCCTTTCGCAGAGGTGTTTTCGACCAAGATATAGATATGTGGTAAAGGGAAATCATCATTTGGGATTGCTTTATTCAATTTGCAGTACTCGATGCATATCCTTACCTTTCCTTATTTCTTTGGAATAGGTACAATATTACACATCCATTCAGTAGAAGTGACTGATTTCAGAAAGCCTGCGTTGAGCTGCTTCTCCACTTCTTCTTTGACTTTTAAGGTCCATTCTGACCTTAGTCTCCTGATCTTTTGTTTGACCGGCTTTACATCTGGATAAGTTGGCAAACGATGGACCACTAAGTCAGTATCCAGCCCAGGCATGTCTTCGGAAGACCAGGCAAAGACGTCCTCGAACTCGGCGAGTAGCTCGATCATCTCTTTCCTTTCTTCAGCGGATAATGTTGTATCGATCTTCATATTTTACAGTTGTTCTTCCGTTCCCAAGTTGATTGTTTCTTCTTCCATGAATTCTGGCTCTTTTTCATGTTTTTCGACGCTGTTTTGGATTTCTTCTGGAACGTCTTTTCGGCAGGTTATCATTTCTTCATCCTCATGCCCAAAATTTCCTGCAATTTCATCTTCCAAATCCAAGACGTCATATTGGTTTTCACACTCTTTTATTTCTAATATCACACTTTCTACATTTTTTGTTTTTCGATTTTTTTTATTATTTAATTTTAAAGGTGCACTAAACATACAAATACCATCCTCCGGGTCACACGAGGATTCTTGCGGTTCATCCTTCATCAGTTGTGGACCCTCATCATCCATTCTTACCAGGTTGTTTTTTTTTTTTTGGCGTCGGAAGAATATCCGACATCCTTTGCAGCTTCGTTGGGAATTATCATGCAGATGCTTTTATCATATCGTTGTTCCATGAATTTTGCATTGCTTCTCCAGAATCTCTCCTTTTGTTCTTCGAGGTATTGTTCCAGATTCTGATTGATGGCATCTGGTCAAACTTATGAAAAATACTCGATGAAAGCATTGATCGTTTCTGTCCACGCTGCTTGTTGTACGCGGTTATCGGTTGAGTACCATACAGATGCACCACCATTTAAACTTTTTCCAAAGTATTGTTTCAAGTCCTCCTCATACATATCCAATGTACCATAAGAATTATTTGAGGTGTTTGATGGGGGAGACTTTACCGTTATAGATAGAAAATTTCCTCCTTTTAGGAAATCGCAACCCTAAGCATGTAATAGCCATACATTCTTGGATCGTTCCTTCAGTTTTCTGTGTTCAGCTTGTTGGACTCTCCTTTTGATAAAGGACTTCCAATTCACACCCATCCTCTCCTTTATGTCCGCCGGATTCTCCTGCGCTGTTAGTAGGAGATGGATAAAAAAGATGACTTATACCTTCATAAACAGGTTCCTTGGCTTCCTTTTGTTTGCTAGAACTTTGGTACGGTTTATTACTACGGGTGTAATCTTTGCTGGTGCGCTTGGTGCTGGAAAATTGTCTTCTACCTTACGGACGAACCATTCTAGGAAGGACAGCTGGCGGCTCCAATCGATCCCTTGGTCTTCCTGCTTCTTTCTGAAGGTTGTAGAGTTTCATCGGGTCGAGATGTATCCTAAACCTGACATATCAAATTCCTTTTTTCCCGGAATCGATATCAATTGTCGGAGCCCAAGTCCCATCCCAGGGATGAACTTGCTTTTCTGGAGCATTTTTGGAATATTTCGGTTCCAGTATTCGAATTAACCTGTACATGCGCGGTGAATTGATGCTTCAGCTTCACCCTCATTTCGTATTTCTGTAGTTTAGTTATGGATTTCCGGGACCATGTTCACAAAGACCTGATGGGACCTTATTTCATTCTCTCCATAATCTCCGTGTATAGTGATTAATTTATTTCCCATACAAAATCTAACTTTCTGATAGAGGGATGACGCACCAATTCCGTTCTTGTGCATCCACAGGCGTCCTAGAAGGAAGTTGAAGCTTGCGGATATGTCCATTGAAAGGAAAGTTGCATAGGTCTTTATTGGACCAACCCATATTTCAATGGTCAGTTCACCAATTCCTGTCCGCTTACCATTGTTAAATGATCTGACCGTCAAGTATGATTCGTCAGCTTTTGTGATACATCTCATGTCGATCCCCATCTTTTTAGCTTCTTTTAACGTGCATATGTTAACACCGGCACCGTTGTCCATGAAGACATAAGGTACGATCATATTCCCCCATCCAATTGTAATGTAAAGCCCTTTGTTTTGGTCTCTTCCCTTCGGTGGTAGGTCGTCATTTGTGAAAGTAATTGAACCTGGTCTTGCATCTTGGACGATCAGGTGCACCAGTTCATTGGGCGTGATTCCTGTGAGAACGTGCATCAAGCTTAGTGATTCTGGTAGAGACTGACGCTGACTGGTTGACGCATCTAATAATCCCCATATTGAGATATCCGCCTTTGTTTTTCGTAATTGCTCAATGAGGAAGTTATCTTCCTTTATCGCTTCTTGTTGATTGTTTGGCCTGATTTGAGTTGGGTTGCCCCTGGCAAGGACAGTTGGGAGGCTTGAACTGTATTCCTCCCCTTGTCTGATGTTGCACCTCTTCGCATTTTTCCGAAAGTCGTTCCGAGTTATGACCTTGACCGTCCATGCAATGGTGAACAATGGTTTTTTATTTACCTTGCGGATGTTGGCGTCTGGCGTGCTTTTTGTCGATTCCTTATTGTTCTCAGCATTGAACCGAGAGGCTTCATTTTCTTAGACCTTAACCTTTGTCGTACGTTCCGATATTAGAGATGGTTGACGTTCTTCAGCGTCGTAGGTTTCAATGAAGTTGATTCCTCGATTCCCTGGATGTGCTGGGAGAGGTTTCTGATGGATGTTAGGTTGCTTTGTCGCTCCCTCAATGATTATTTTACCTTCATCCAATAGGTCTTGGATAAGGTGTTTCAGTACAAAACATGAATTGGTGTCGTGTCCCGCGCTCTGGTGGTAACCACACATCTTTGACTCATCGTAACCCCGAGGTTTGGGGTTAGGTACGGGTTTGGGATCCCGAAGTTGAACACGGGAAGGAAATTGCCTATTTCTCCATTTAGTTCAGAGAACACTCGGTTCCTGATCCACCTTTTTTCAACATATTGTTTTCCTTTGTCCTGGAGAAATGTCTCAGTTATTGGTGCTTTCCCTCCGGGCTTGATATAAGTAAGCCTTGCAAGTGTTGGGTTAACATAATTTACTTCCTTTTTCTTTGTTGAGCTTTGACCTATAAGAAATCCTAAGTATGCACCGTCCCTCATTGCATCCTCGATGTTATATCCTTCCCTTCGAAAATCGGAAAGATTTTCTGGTGCAGACATGCTGACGAATAACCTGTAAGACATTGAGAGATTTTTCATGTGCATTTTTAATTGCGCTTCTTCTGAGGGCTGTTCGAACATTTTGAACACTTTCTTGTCCCATCGACTCATCCAGTCGATGAAACCTTCTTGTGCTCCTTATGAAGGGACTCCAGCTGGCGTAAGGCCATAGTATGATCTGTATTTTTAGCAAAATGTTCGACGAATGTATTAAGTATAACTGGCAATGCGAAAATTTTCGATTTCTCTACATGTTGGTACCATTCAAGAGATAACACAGTCAAGCTTTAGTGGAACAAGTTTAATAGCCAGTCGTCGGTTATCCCTTGATGCTGTAAGTATTTGAGGTACAACTTAATATGAGACCCCGGGGGTCCTCGACCATTATATTTTTTCATCTTCGGATATTTGAAACCTTCAGGTAGGTATCCTTTCGGCGGAGTGTACCATATTTATCCCTCCATGCCAGTACTATCTTCGATTGTTGACAGCCTCTTCATTACTTGTTCTTTGAATTGTTCGAATTCCAAGTTCTTTTTGCTTGGTGTTGGATTTTTATTACCGTCGCCTTGATTTCCAGATTCCCCATATTTATTTTGCTCTTTATGCGGTGGAGGATCGTCTCCGGGTACAGAAGCATTTGTTTGTTGATGTTTCTGGCTTCATCTTGCATATTCTTAAAAACTTTGCGAGTTTTTATTTAATGATTTGTTATATCTTTGAGGTGAGGATGTCAAGACCTCTGGATGCTCATTTCCCAGGTTGCGAAGTATCCTTCTTGACAAGTCTTTCTCCTTTTCTCCTCCAACTTCGAATTACAATTCCTTTATTCATTATAGTTGCTTATTTTTATTTGAGTACCTTCAATCACAAAATCTTAATAAGTGAATATTAGTACACATTAAAGAAAAGATTATAAAATCTCCCATTAATCATTTTTCAAGTTGCATCTCTTATATTTGCCCAGAAGAGTATCCACTGTAGAAATCGGGGTCTAGCTGGGGTCGATGAACCGAGATTTTCCGATCCCTAATTGTAATGGGGTGAAGTCTATGTGCTTATCCATTCGTGGATGTTTGTCGCACAGGACGTCCAGAGGTAACTTCGTACTAGTTCGTTAGTAAGAGAGCTAACTCCGCAAAGAACATAAAGATCTTTTGAAGTCGCCACCTGATTAAGGGGAATCAAGACCCTTTATAACTAGTTTGAATTTTTTAGGGGAAGCAAAATTTATTTATGACTTACATGTTTATGGTCTCCTATCAGAGAGTCTGGGTAAGGAGATTCTAGTTTGGGATGGAAAGGTGTTAGGCACCCATCAGCCGCCCAATCGTGTGATTGGCCTATAATTTATGATTAAATGGGAATAATATTTTTCCTTTAAAATTTTCTAGTCACTTGTGATTTTTGGACTAATGTGCACATGACCGACAACTAACAATTTAACCGGTAATTTGATGATTTATTTGCATAACATTCGCTTGTGGATTCATAATATGAGAGGGGAAGCTACTCTATGCTCATATTTAGATCTTCCCACGGTATGGATTAATTAGATTATACTTCAAAATATGCCATAAAATAAATCATGCAGGAACTGATATGGGCAATGAGAATATGAGAGGGGAAATCCACTCTATACTCATAATTTTGATTGACCCACGAGAATCAATTCGACCAATATACCTTAGATGGAGTATTTACCTCAGAGAGGTTCTTATACTCTCTCCTCCTTGTTTTTGGTAAGTCTGCTAAAAGTAGTTAAAGTACCACCAATTTGATGCTAATCTTTAAAAACTTAAAGATAATACTTGATTGAATATTTCTATATTTTTTGGGTTTTTCTCAAAATAACTATAAATGCATAACACAATAATGACTAATATTTAAAAAGGGAATTGAATTTCTGTTAGATTAAATGACAAAATACATAGAGATTTAGAACACGTGAGAAGAAGTATTTTCTATTTTGGAGATGATAATTCTTCTTGTGTAGGTATTGTGGAAATTAGGATTTTTTGCATGAATGAGAGGAATTTTTTGCTTTTTGCATGGGGGGCATAAGAATTTATTGGGTTTCTCTTGTGTAATTGGTATGATTGATGGTGTGTGATTGGTTTATTCTTGAGATTGTTGGTTGTTTGAATGTAATTGGTTGCAGAATCATATTTTTGTGGAATTGTTGCTTGTTTCCAAATGGAGTAATTCATGTCTTATATAGTTGTAGAAAGGTGTGGAGTAAATGTAAAAGAGGTATGAAGAAAATGATGAAAGGGAATATCCGGGGACAAATGTGTTTGGGATTGATTTACTTTTCTTTCTTCTTTTTCTTTTCTTTTGTGATGTAAAAGAATTCTTTTGAATAGATGTACAGGTGGAAAGAGGAGTAGAATGAGGAGAGAGGATGCATGTGGTTTATTTTAAAATTATTTGATGGGTGATGGGATGAGAGAGGTTAATTTTTTTGGTAAAAAAATGATTTTTTTTAGTGGGATTTGAGAAGGATAATTTTTGTTTTTTTAGGTAATGGGGTTGAATAAAAAATATAAAAGGGTAATGATTTTTTGGTGTGTGAGATAAGGAGGGAATTCTTTTTATTTGTGAAAATGAATTGTTGGTAGTAGAAGGATTATTTCATATGGGTCATGGAAATGGGTAATGGATAGAGAAATGCGTAGTTGGGTAATGTTTGTGGGTTTGATTTGAAGGGTATGAAATTGGGTAGTGAAATGGGTGATGGAGTAGCGTTTGTGGGCTTGATTTAAAGGATATAAAAATCCCTAATGGCTTCAAAGTCTGGGATTTCTCTTGTATCCGGCTTCGAAGTATAAGATTGATATTTTCTCGTGGAGCGTGCAAAATCAGGGTGTCAACAGCTATTCCCGTCTTCTAAGAATGTTTCAATGATTAAAATGGGAGTTTAAAACAATTAATCATTGGTTGGATATAACACAGTATGCATACTTGTATGCTAAATGTTGTAGATATATTCCAAGTCCGGGAACTTAATATGCATACCCGTATGCGTACTGATTCAATAGTTGAAGTCCGGGAATCATGGTATGCATACCCGTATGCGTACTGATTTCAACTGATGTTGATCGTGAACAATAGTATGTGTACTCGTTTGCATACTCGCGAACAGAACATATATATAAAATCTAGGTATGTGTACCCATTTGAGTAAGGAATGCAATATTTACAAACCGTGGCTATAATGTTCATGAACTGATTCGAGTGAATCAAAATCGATTTTGCTTCAATTGTGTCTTGTATAGTTCTATGAGAATATAAATAATTGAACAGTGGAAATCTCCTTTTAAAATCTATTAGGACCGTTGTAGATCCAATTATATTTCCCGTTGGTCAACTCGTGTCTTGAGGTTCAGGTAGAGACTCTTCATCTTTATCAGAGGGTGCCAAAGGTGGTGAACAACCCCCAAAAGCGGAATGCAATGAGCTGAAGAAATCTAGCTGGAAAATTTGTGCTAGAACGGTGGACGACATTGGGTTTGGAGGTAAAAGATAGAAAGAGGGAGAGGCGTACGTGAGGTGATACTTATGTTTTCAAGGAAGCCTTTTACAAGGGATGTTGAATCCATTACAGGGACTGCCATAATAAGACAAAATAGGGTCGTTAGTTAGTAATTTGACAAGTCCCTTATTTAAAAAAAATTTATAATGGCTAAACTGCCCACATTTAGTTAGTGTTAATCATTTAATTAGCTAATGATTTCTTTTATACTTAGTTAAAAACCAAATCATATTAGGAGTTGTTTTGGTGGGAAGAAAGAGAGGAGAGATTTTTTTCGAAAAATTTTAGGTTTTGATTCACTCAACCAAAATAAGAAATCAATGGATGAAAATAACCAAATACATCTCTAACTTAGCTCCAATATCCTTTAAAAATCATAATTGGTGGAAGAACGTAAAAAAAAAAAAATTCAGAACAATTTACGGTTGAAATTAAGTATAGAAAACCGACCGTAACACCAATTTACGGTTTGTTTGCGAAGAACAACCAACCGTAATTTGTTGAATTTGGAAAATTCCAATTGCGAACCAGTTACGGTTGGTATTTGGTCCTAACGAAATCACCGTAAATGTGTTGGGAATAGTTTTGGGTTTTCCAAGTATCAGTTGTAAGAAAGTTACAGCTTGTTTTTTATCACTTAAGGCACTAACCGTTAGTAAGTTACGGTTTCTTTTGGTTATAGCATTTTCAATCGTAAGTTCTCTGTATATATAGTGGGTTTATGGTTCGACACAGGATTAACTACGATTGATCTTAAGGTATTATAAAATTGATTGTAGCTAGTTTCGGTTAATTGTTGCATCAAAACAACAACCGTAAACTTTAACGTTTAGAAATTATATGAACCGTAAGTAGAATCACCGTTGGTTAATGATGAACAACCAACTCGTAACTCCATTCACAACCCTAATATTCAACAAAATTTTTGATGAACCTGACCAATTTTTTTTCTTATTCTGAAGTCGATTGATTTTGGGTTTTTGTTGCTAGAGCACTGCTTGGTCGAACTCGCAAGCGTTGCTATCCCAAGTTTGTTTGTCAAGTTTAATTTTCAAAACTATAAGTCTTGATTTCTAATCTACTTATAGCTATGTCTCGGATTATGATAGAATGTGTAGTTGAGCTTTAGACTTCACAGAGTTTATCGATTGAAGACGAATAACTACTAAGGGGAGCTTGTGGAACTTCATCAACAAAATATATATAGAGACTTGAACACATGTATCACTCAGAAGTCTATTCTATTCAATCTTCCATTGAAACAGACTCATATAGCTATATAAAATTTACACATACATATTTGATACTTCGAGTTGAGTTTAACTCGCTTATATCTTTTTCGAAATATGTGTTGGGAAGATTTTTTCTATAACTACGTTCATCGTTATTCTTGAAGAAAGTCAAAAGATGATCAGGTGAAAATCACCTGGTAACATTTTACATGATTTGTGTGAGATAGTCATTTGATGTAGACTCGGAATGTTTCATGTTGATCATTATTTTACTTGAAAATTGCTTATAATCTAATAGTTTGTGTGAGAAAGTTATTATCGTCTTCTAAGAATGTTTCAATGATTGAATTAGAATAATTAATCATTGTCTGGATATAGAACAATATGCATACCCGTATGCAAACTGTTGTAAGCATAATTCATGTCCGGGAACCAAGTATACATATCTGTATGCGAACGGTTTTAACCATTAAACTAAGGGAACTAAGTTTGCGTACCCGTTTGTAACCTTATTCACATGGGTTCGGTCCGGAATGACAGTATGCATACCTGTTTGCGAACTGCCGGAAAATATCAAGTATGGAACTTAAGTTTGTGTACCCATTTGCAAAATTATGTGGTTAAGTTCTAAAATCGGTTAAGTATAATTTCGTACTCATGAAAAGATACATTTATATATTTATGAATGCAATCTTTGCAAAACGTGGCTAAAATGTTAATGAACTGATTCTTTTGAACCAATCCGATTTTTCTTCAACTGTATCTTGGATACTTCTATGAGAATATAAACAATTAAAAAACTCTATATGTAACACAGTTAGATTCATTTGAGTATCATTTGTTCTATAAGTGTTAAGATGAATATGGTTAACACAAAAGTGTTAATGTGTCTAACTTCGATTAACTGTTATTGAGCCAACTCAATATACACGTTCAGGTACGGTTACCCATATCTAAATGAAAGTATATTTCGTTTTTGTGTAACAAGAGAAGACCATATAACGGTTGAAAGATATTAGCTTGAATCTTAAATCAAGTTTCATCTAAGGGTGAATATTGATTTCTTTTTTACATAGTTATCAAACCCTGGTTTCGAAGACTATAAAAGTGAGAACTCTAGTAACTGGGAAACCTAATCCTCACACCTCCTGTGTGATACTAGTTGTGACTGTAATCGATTCTCCTTTACCCTAGGTTTTTCCTAAAAGCATCATAGGTTAACGACTTAACGAATTCATTGGGATTCTGAAGCCAGACCCAACTATTTTCTTTGTAGTTGCGTGTTCTGATCTTACTTGTTTTATCGTATTGAGTATTTTCTTGTCTAATATTTTCTCGAGATTTATCTCCAATAGGTAAGATATAAAAAGTAATCACAAACAACTTCGTCTCATCCTTTGTGATTCCAGAATGACTTGTTATACTACCATATAGTTAAGTTATTGTGAGGTGATTGATATTTCTAGGTTGTTCTTCGGGAATATAAGACCGAATTATCAATTGGTTTCTGTTCACCTTGATTTATCGAAAGACGGAGCAAATTTCGTAGGCATTTCTTTGGGAGACGGATTTATCTATCAGAATATACTTTTTTGTAGGAGACGGGTTTTTTTATCAAGTCATCGACTTTGAGTCGTAGCAACTCTTAGTTGTGGGTGAGATCAGCTAAGGGAATCAAGTACGTAGAGTCCTGCTGGGATTCAGAGGCATAAGGAACGCGATTGTACCTTAATAATTGTGAGATTAGTTAGGCTCAACTACATTCTCATCTTAAGTTAACTTGTAGTAGGCTAGAGTCTGTAACGGCTTAATACAGTATGGTGTTCAAATCTGGACTAGGTCCCGGGGTTTTTCTGCATTTGCGGTTTCCTCGTTAACAAAACTTATGGTGTCTGTGTTATTTCTTTTCCGTATTATATTTGTTTATATAATATTGGAATATCACAGGTTGTGCGTAGTTCAATCAATTGGTAAATCTCACCTTTGGTTGTTGATTCAAATTGATTGGCACTTGAACAATGGTCTTTGGTACCGTTCAAGTTGTACCTCATAATAATCAGGCTCGCGGATTTTATCTGTTTGATTTGTTGATCACATTGAGAAGCAGAGATATAAATCTTGGATATATTTTTCTTGATTGAGTCTGATTGTCTAGTTGATTCTCTTGGAATTATATTGGAGTTAGTCCAAACAGATTCCCTAACGAAATATTGGGTGTGGTTGTTAGACCCCCTTTTCAGTTGTTAATTCGAACTAGAGAATTAAATTATTATTTTTTGTTTTAATTTTTTAGTTTAATTGATGGAAGGGGTTTATTACGATTGGTTTTAAGGGTTTAATTGGTGGAATGTTTGTTGATGATGTTTGATTTTGAATTGTTATTGTGATGATTAATTTTGAGTATTGATGGAATGAAGAATTAAAGAGTTTTTTTTTATTTTTTATTAACATTTAGGTTTGATTGATGAAAGGGTAACTTAAAATCATGAATGAAGCCCTTCCAGTGGATTCAACCGTCCCTATAATAAGTTTCTTTTCAAGAGTGAGTGGTCATAATAATCTGAGTTTCTTAGGTATTGCTTGCATTTTTTGAGCTTGTTTTTTAAATTCAAGCAGTCTCTACTATGCTAGCTAGGTCCATTTAGACATTGCGCATAGGTCAAGGTTTTCTATTCCTACTTTTGATATTACAAATGCAATCAAAGATTTGGGCTTTTTGAAAAAGTACCCCAACTTTTCATATTACACTAAAAAAGTGTTCCCATTTTTTAGAAATTTATTAAAGTACCCCGTTTTATTTAAAAGGCAAATTCCATCCAGTTAAATGCTAGGTGGCAGTTATCTTTCCAATTAAAAGTTCTATTTATCCCTGAACTACCTCTTTGGCTTGGAGGGTGAACGATCTGACGATCCTGAAAACAGTGTAGCGATTCTGAACCGGGCTCGACGAACCTGAAAGAGTTGTCACGATCCTGAACCGATCTCGATGAACCTAAAAAAATGTTGTAGAAGGTCGTTTTCTTCCAACCAAAACCCCAAAACACTTGAAATAATGAACCCTTTTGGGAAATGATGTAACGAACCTGAAAGCGGTGTAATGATCCTGAACCGGACTCGACGAACATGTAAAATGATGTATAGAATCAATGTGGCAATAACAAAAGAGTAAATATGTAAAGTAATTTAGTCTTAACTAACACTAGATTGAAAAACTAACGCGAGGGTACTTTAACAAATTTTAAAAATGCGGGGTCATTTTTTAATGGGTATTCAAAATTCTCTAAAAACTTCCAAAGGGCATGTATATGTTTAAATTGGTGACTTAAAAGGGGAATGCATGTTAAATAGTTTAGAGCATGTTTAGTAAAATTTTTAAAAACAGTTTTCAAAAATAGTTTTTCGCTGTTTTAAAAGAACGCGTGATTGGGGAACACTTAAACTAATTGGGGGATATAGATTACTTCCCCCAACCAATAGTGTTTGCTAAGGGGTGTTTTTGGGGGATAAAAGTATTAAAATACCCTTTCCTCAAAATAAAAATCTAAAAATTAAAATCAAAAAATAAAATCATATCCCCGTTTTTATCCTCACTGCCGACATTCTCGTTAGGGTTAGGGATTTAAAAACTAAATATTCTCCACTTTGAAAAATATTTTTTTTACATTAGGAAGTGATGAAGACCATGCCGGTAGTGATGAAGATCATGCCAGAAGTGATGAAGACCATGCCGGAAGTGATGAATATCATGCCGGTAATGATGAAGACCATGCCGGTAGGGATGAAGACCATGTCAGAAATAAATTTTTTTTACATCTCCTGAAGTGATGAAGAACATGCTAAACTTGATGAAGACCATGCCGGAATTGATGGTGACGTCATGCTGGTAACTAACATTAATGTCGTAAATAGATGCCGGCATACTCAATAGAAATCTATCAATGCCGATAGTCAAGTGAAAAAAAAAAACAATTTTCTGGAAACTTTACTCAAGTGCCGGCAAAGAAATTTAAGCAACATACTATACCGTTAGCAGTACCGACATGCTAGAGAATTAACTGACTGTGTAACAGTGGACTGATTAAAACCAGAAAAAAAATCTAAACGGAATAGGTCGAACGCAGCCGGGAGGGGATACGCCCCCAGGACCCCCCGGATCGTGGCAAACATTTATGAAGATTTCCAACAAATGCCGGCACGGTTTTTTCGGTTTAATACAATGCCGGCTTGCCTTTCAAAATGAGGGATATTGTTGGCCGGCATGGACGTAGTATGAATACAATGCCGGGAATACTACTGTCGGCGTCGTATTCATACTACATCCATGCCGGCACCGAGCTATTTCAGCTGCAACAATGGTGGATTCAAAAAAAAAATAATCAAATTTTCAACACATTGGCACCTTTACCTGAGTATTGGGAGTGCTTGTACAATCATCCTCCATTTTTGCCAAAAACAATTCCCTCTCAATTTTTCCCCTCCTTCTACTTTCACCTCACTCACCCAAATACAAATAAAAATACACACTAATCATTTATCAAATAGTTTTTTGAATTTACTAATTATAATTGAGCACTAAGCATGATTAGTGAGTGGTAGATTAGGAATTAGGTAAAATACTTAGATAAGGAGTGACCCTTATTTGATATTTAAATCCAGTTTTTGTCATTTTCCTCTATCCCCCAATTAGTTTAAGTGTCCTCCAATCGCGCGTTCTTTTAAAACATACTCTTTTTTCCTTATTTTCATTTTCTATAAATTGTTTGGTAGGATAAAAATTATTTTTGAAAACAAAAAAAAATCAACTAAATCAGATCAAATGTAAAGGCAAGTCTAAGTGATAATGATACTGGCCATGACTCACTTACATTCACTCCCCGATCTCTTACTTTGTTCTAGAAAAAAAAAACAGAAGGAACAAAAAAGAAAAACAGAGAAAACACAAAAAATAATAATTTATTGTTTTCATTTTTATATTTTCAAAAACAGAAAACAAATAGAAAACATTTTCCAAAAATGTCTATACGAAATGTGTTTTCTCCTGTTTTTTATTTTCTCTGTTTCTAAAAACTATTTTTGAAAACTGTAACAAACATGCTCTTATTTTGACAAGCCTTGAGACCTTAATCTGTCTGTGTTGGTGGTGTTTTAATTTTCAGAAATGGTTTACTGAAGGGTGAGCCTGAAAAACATCTGGTTTATCCTATCGTGTTTGTATTCATGTGATTAATTTTCAGGAAAATATGAACTTTACGCTCACTCTTATGAGACCCAGTACTGTTGTTCGAGATGGTTTTCACTGAAAAAAATTCTGGTTTGACAGAAATGTACGCGTGCAGCTCAGCTCGTTCTCTAAGAAGTTAGCACCTGAAAATGACATCTTTTGGAGAACTAGCTTAGAGAACTCCCTGTTGCTGGCAAAGTAAAAATAGAAATAGATGGATCTTATTCATGCACTCCGAAGAGCAAAGCTTACAAACGAGTACAGACAACAAACAAGCATCACTACAAGAAAATATAGCTATTGCTATACCATATATTGCCACACCAGACATCCAACCACAAGAGCATTTAAAGAAGAAACCACTAGGGAATGAATAATGCCTAATAAAAGAAAGCAAATATAAGTATTAGGCGCTACCCTCGCCTAGCGCCTAGGCGCACCGAGGAAAATTGAAAAACTGCAGAAAAAGGCATGATTTGGTGCCTTGGGCGTCTTTTTTTTTTCATGCACTACGAAAAGCAAAGCTTACAAACGAGATATCCATCAACCTCGCAAGTTATTCAAGTACATGCAAACAAACAAACAAACAAACATGCAAAGGTTCAAATAATTCAACAAAACAAAGAGGATTCAACTAAAGTTTAGCTGTTGGGATGGCAGTCTGCTCAACCTTGAAGGTTTCGTTGAAGGCATTGGCACCAACAAACCAACCATCGTCTTTTTCATAGATTTTTTCAGTCCCATCCGACAGAATATCGGTCTGAGTATAAGAAAAAGGAATACCAGCAGTGCCCTGTACCGCAATCAGACTTGCCGTCACAATACTCTTAGACGGCACCTCAACTGTATAAACAGACCCCATCTGTACTTCCCTTTCCACCGTTTGTCCCCATTCGTACGAACTGGTAAACTCTACGGAAAACTCAATCGATGCTTCCGCAACCTCTGGCACACCAGATGTCATGGTTGTTTTAACACCTAGACTCAGAGATAGGCTTGCGTTCCAAGTACTACTATGGACATCTGAAATCCTGAGATCTATTGCTACCGTCATGGCCGATAGGGTGTTATTTTCGACCCTTTTGGTTATAAGCACAACGGGTTTTCCTTTAGATGTATTTGCAGCAGGGATCCGAAAAACGACGTTATCGATTTTCCTCGATATAGCAGGATCCTCAATTTTCAGGCGAGAATACTCGTCAACATATTTGTTGAGGGCAGCTAGGCAGTCGTCCTCGCCATCATACGAGAGTCTCTTGAGGTAAAGGTTGTCTCTTAGGCTTCTGAAAGCCACCAGATTTTCTGCCAATTTAACAGGGAGAAACACGTTATTGGTATTGTGGTTATTGCCATCAGATCCGTCTGCACCTATCCAAAAACCATTATCCTTTCTCCATAATTTCCCGTTAGAAAGGCACTTAATGCGGAGGCCTCCATTTCGACTTGGAGTCACCTCGTATTCCGTATCAAATCCCTCAAGTTTATCAGTGTCAAAAGCCAAGAATGTGTCGCCCCTTTCACGGAGGTACCTGTTATTGTCCCCCTTGATTACGATACGGTTTGGGAACATCACTACAGACTCCCAGTTGATGACAAGAAACTTGTCGTACCCATCTCTATCACTATCCGCCTTTAAGCAGTCAACGAGGGTGGAAGCGCCCGCCTGTAAGCAAGTGAAATCGCCAGTAGCCATATGGCGAAATCGTACCATGGTATTATCGCCAGCAGTTACGAAAACGGGCTGGAAAAGTGTGCACGACCATTTTGTTTGATCCTCCTCAGGTTCAGCAGCAACCGCAGTGATCCAGTTGTTGGTTGCGCTTACAGTTGACAAGTACTTATTGTTGTACATACATTTGATATTAAACAGTCCGGCAGCATCTTTATTTTTCCCCTTCTCCAACTCAAACCTCGTGTCACGATCGAAACTGTATTGACCTCCGAATTTGAGAGCCAGAGGAACCTGCAAATTACCTTCAACAGAGCGCAAGTATCTATCATTATAATCTGATTGGAGTATTACATACCTCGGCAGTGTTTCTGCCATGATTGCATGTACCCCACTGTTTTCATGCAGAGGAACCGCTACTCCAACACCACCTCCACCAACAGGAGGAGGTATTACCAACGGTTTGAAGTTGCACAAAGGAGTTTTTTGTTTTGGAACAAGAGACAAAGAAGAAGAAGTTGGTTCCATTTTTCTTTTCTTGCTTTTGTGTGTTTCTGTATGTAACTTGTATGCCTTTGTTTATAGGCCAACCTGAACTTGGAGGAAAATGAGATAAGAGTTTTAAAATGATAGTGGATCTAACACCCTATACGTTATTAACTTCACCGACTAGGAATACTGTACTATATTTGCACAAGTGGCAGCAGAAGTAGTTGCATCTATTATATTACCAATATTAATTCTAGATAAACTGGAATATCCCGTGAAAAATCCGACGAAAACATAAGGATTGAAAGTTTCAAAGCTTAACCATGTTATTAATTCCACAATTCCATGTTATTCAACTGTCCCAAGAGGGTTCGCGAGACTGTACCCTTTTTATGGTTTTCAATGGTTAGAGCTATTAATTTATTTAGAGCTACAAGAAAAAACTGGATACAAAAATAAATCTCATTTTGGATGTCCCAAATCAAATGTTTGAAAGTGTGAAACCGAGCTTGGCCTACTAGGTACTTTAACAGCGGCCATAACGTATAAATATGCATCTAGTTTCGGATCGGTACGAATCAATCATTTTGGATGTCCCAAATCAAATGTTTGAAAGTGTGAAACCGAGCTTGGCCTACTAGGTACTTTAACAGCGGCCATGTCGTATAAATATGCATCTAGTTTCGGATTGGTACTTTAACAGTCAGCCTGCTTAACGTCCAGTCATGGGAAGGAGTAGACTTAATTAATTTAGATTTTTATAGTAAGAAGATGCTAATTAACGCGTTAGACATAATATGGTTTAAGCAGTAGACTTTTATTATTTAATGTAGTATTATTAGATTGCGATATATATGTTCTTGCATGATGCGCCCCATATAAGTATCACATTTGCGCTGCAACTTGACATGTTGGCCTATAAAATATCACAACTAAAACTTGACAACAGCAATTATTTGTTTATTTTTATCATAGTATTGAGCGTGCTGGTTGCACCCTTGCTTCGATCCCTACCCAGATCTTGTCCAGAACTAACTGTTGAAGTTGGAGACTTGGTCGACTAATGGTGCCGGAACCAGAAATTGAGCTTGATAGATGATTGGGCTTGCAAAAAAGAATTGCACCGGGCTTAAGCCTAGGCTTGTTTTATCAACCCAACTTAAAATGCAAATTAATAGAACCATGATTTTGGGCATACCAAAATCTTTCTAGGCATACAAAACAATAGTCCCGTATTGGGTGACCTTATAAGGAGTACCTTATGGATAGTTTAATTATCTATATACCCTTAATATAAAAATCTAAAATTAGTTTTCTAAAAAATCAAAATCAGTTTCCCTTAACATCTCTTCTTCTTCATCTTCCTCTAGCCGACCTCTTCCCCCTCCTGCGAAAAAAAAAATTCATCATCGTTATTAATAATCGATTCGTAAAAATTTGATCGTCGATTAAACTCAACCACATAATGACTCGTACAAAGAAAAGCAGGGACTAGGCAAACCATATCGTCTTCTAATTCATCAATTGAAGAAGAAGAACCAATTGAAGATGAAGGTGCAGAAACTGAAAATCAACCACCAATTGAACCAACTGCATCTCCAACTCCGGAAATGAGGATAAGAAAGCATGTTTTACAAACCCAATCTCCTATTTGCTGTTTTTCATCGATTAAATGACGGTTACAGTGTTAGGTTCGGCTCAAAATTGAGTTGTATTTTTATCCGAACCGTTCTTCATAAAAGCTTCTTGCAAGTGTATATGAACAGTTCGGCATGAAATTTCATGAAATTTCAAGCCGGAACTTAGTCACAAATAGAGATGCATAGAGGTTCGGCATATTCGATAATCATAATATGTGCCGAACCTAGCACATTTACGAGGTTCAGCTATTACGATATTCTCAATATGTGCCGAACCAATAACAATATGTTAACCCAAAAAATAACAAATTAATGATCGGCTCATACGATTTTCGAAATATAAGACGAACCAATAATATTTTTTTTCCGGGCTATTCAGGATGTTGTTCGGCTTAACATGAAACTTTCATATAAGCCGAACTAGTGTCTAGCAAAAGGGTTGAAATTGGAAATTATAGGTTCGGCACATGCAGTAAACAAATTCAGTAAGCTGAACCGTCCATCAATTTTATCTATCAGCCGAACCTCAACATGTTTCGCCGTACCATGATCCAAAAAATCATCTAAACAACCTTTATAATTCTGAAAATTATCTTAATCAATAAAAAAAATGTTTAATCACTAATCAATATTACTAACACTAATATGTAAAGGGAAGATTTGCCACTAAAAACAATTTGGGTTAAGGGGTTATCTGAATTTGCTATTTCACAACCTTTTTTTGTCTTTATTCAATATGACTAGAAAGATTCCCGTATGCCCAAAATCAGAGTTCAATTAAAATCTTTGACTTCTTGAGCAGGGATGAATTTGGGGCCCTGAAAAAATAATTGGGGACCCCTAGCTATAGGACAAAAAAGATCATGAAATAGTAATTGGGAGCTATCCCTTATCCCACTTTTTTACAAATGGTTAAACTACCCCTGGATCATTAGTGTTAATTGAATGTTGATTAGTTGTTAATTAATTTGGGTAGATTAAAATCAGATTTAGGGATAAAATTTTGATATTATGTTTTTGTGTTCTGGAGAAGAAGGAGATGAGTTTTGGGGGAAACTTATGAGTGATTCTAGTGTAGGAAGTGATGTTGGTGAAGTTTTAAACAATATACATGATTATGTTGATAGTGAGATTGTCTCAACTAATCCTATGGATTGGATGTTTGATGAAGAGATGTTAATAGAGGAAGCTTTGATAAATGATGCAAATGAAGATCTTATTACTCAAAATGAAGGAACCAATCCTCAAAATGAAGAACCTGGAGCTCAAAACAATCAGGTAAACTTCATATACTCTTCAAATCGCATGAATGGTGCTCCAAGTGGTTGATTCATGGTCACTATGCAACAACTCAGTGTGAGGGTAGTTAGGTCGTGAGTACAATTAACTAACGACCCTTTAGAGTCGTCAATGAATTGGCACCAAAATAAACGACTTCAATGTTCAATTAAGAAAAATCGTCAATGAAGTTCTTAAAAGATAACGACTCCATCTTTTAGGTCCTCTAGAGTCGTTAACTCTATATATTTAGAACGGAACGACTAAAAAACCTTTTACTCTATGTAGCCATCACTCTAAGGGTCGTCAGTTAAGCATTACTATATACGGACGACCCTTTCATATTAAATGAGACTCGTTTTTTTATACATCTCTAATATTGGCGACTCAAACTGTTTTTTTTTTTTTAGTAATTTTTGATTTTATAGAACCATTTCATTGAATTGTAAGATTCATACATCTTTCATAGGGTTAAATACAATACTTGATAACGATGCACTTCTAAACTCAATCATAAAGTATGTAACTAGACATGGTTCCATTGAAGATAAAGTAGCAATCGTGTAACTCAAACTTTTTCCCACGAAGCAGCTCGTAGTATGCATACACCTTCTTCATCTCAAAACGTAAACGCAAACATACTTAGTTAGTATCGATCAAAGTTTTGTATAAGTTTTACCTCTTGTTTAAATACTTACTCTTATAACACTCAGCATATCCGGAAAGGCTTCCCTTACGGCCGTAAATTCTCTTTTCAAAACATCACACTCAAATTTTATCTCCTTGAAGCGTTCCTTGACTTGTTTCAAAGACCTTGAGTTGCGATTTCCGTCCAACGCCACAAAAACGATGAATACGCGGTTCCACCAAGCATCCGATGTTTTATCAATGTCTTTGTCTAGACTTTCAAAGTGGTTTGTGACTGTCAACCAAGCTCTCGCAATGGCACAATTCTCTTCGGAAGTGTAGGGAGTAGTCATGGTATTTTCTCTTGTTTTGAGAAAGAGAAGAGAAGGTTGATAATTATGGTTTTGATAAGGAAGAGGTGAGATATGGGTCTTTATTTAAAAATTGAGCGACCCAACTTCCTCAACCACATTTGGTTGAGTTAAATTCTCTAATAAAAGCAAATACTATCATAAGTCATTAATATAATTCGTTTACAACTAAACAATTATTAGACTCAGTATATTTCGTCGTCAGGTTGGCCATATATAATCGTACGACTATAGAAGAAAACCGAGCAGAATGGTGTATATATATTTTTTTCAAGAGTTGTTAGTGTATACGGAAAGTCGTCAACCTTAATTGTCGTCAATTTTCATTTTAGCAAATTGACGACTCTAATGTAAGATGAATCTCGTTATTCTATCATCAAAGTCGTTAATATGCAAAATATTAGTTGACGACTTTTTGTGGTGTCATTGATCTGCATACAATATCTTGACGACCCTCTAATGATGGTTTTGTGTTTTGTTTTTTAGTTGATAGTACGACAATGCTCTCAGCCAGAACCTGTATCTACATTGGGTCCAAATACCTCCCAACACTATATGACTGATTTGGTACGTTTACCTTAACCGAGTCGATATATTTATATATTCAAATAATTTTATTAGTGGTCTCATGGTTGTCTAATTTAATTTTTTGGTCAATGTAGACATGGGAAATCAAGGACGACATCAAGGAATGGTTTATCCCTAAGGCAAAATAGAGGATGTGTGTGGTTGTTCAAAGTAGACACGTCGATGGTAACAAGATGGAAATAGTATGAGAGAGAGCGGGTAAGAAGGGAGAAAGTCACAAAGGAAAGAATTACAAGTATGAGAAGAAGACGACTAGGGTCTACAGAACAAATTCAAAGAAGTGTGGATGCCCGTTCAGGATTGTTTTTGAAAGACATCATGAAGCCGATCTGTTCCGATTGTACAGTATTCTGGACGGTCGTCACAACCATCCTCCACCCACAAGTTTATATGGACACCCTGCATATGCCCGGTTGAAACCACATCAGATGGATAAAGTTAGGAAGATGAAGGGATTTAGACCACTTAAGATCCTAAATTCAATAAAGGCGGAAGATAAGGATAACTTGTCCACCATTTCCACAATAAACTCCGCCAAAGCAACGATTATGAGAACTGAATGGAATGGTAGGTTCATTATGCAACAATCAGAGTGGTTAGCATAAAATCTTAACTACGCCGTGCAAATAAAGGTGGGTCCGGATCAGAAAGTAACTCATATTTTTCTTGCACATCCAAGGATGATGGATTTGGATCAGTGTTTTTACCAGGTTCTATTCATAGATTGCACTTACAAGGCAAACAAGTATAACATGCCGATGTTGAACGTGGTAAGCCATACTTCGGATAAAAATTCATTCATCGTTGCATGGTGCTTTATGTAAAAAGACGAAATAGAGGATTATGTTTGGGTGATGGAACAAGTGAGGTTGATTTACCGTGGAGAAGAGACGTCGCAGGTTATATTTACGGATAGAGATTTTGCAATTATGAGTGTCGTTCGTCAAGTATTTCCACTTGCTCAACAATTTCTTTGTACGTGGCACATCCAAACCAATATTTTTTCTAATTGCAAGAATCAAATCCAAAAGATCCATACTAAGAAGGGTAATCAATATTCTAAGGAAGAAGATCAGCGTTTAAGTAAACTTTCCAAAAAAGAGCGAGCGGAAGAGAAAAATAAAGAAAAGGAAAAATATGATGAAGAGGGGGATCTACGGAAAGTTTTTTTCCAACATTGGGACTATTTGGCTCATTCGAAAACATAGTCTAAGTATTATGCCAACTTGCAGAAGTTTATTGATATTTGAAGCACGGATCGTAAGAAGGTTGTTGAGTATTGCCTGAATACATGGTTGAACCCTTGGAATGAGAAGTTTGTTTATGCATGGACCAATAGATACAAGAACTTCAAAAATGAGTCTACAAGTATTGCAGAGCAGTCTCACGTGCGTTTGAAAAAAAATTGGATCAAAATATGGGTGGGGTAGTTACAGTACAAGAAGCTATTCACGAGCACGCAGAGGATGACCTGAGGAAAATAGTGGAGTAGATGGAGAAAAGTAAACACCGTCTTTTGATGCAACACATAAGAGACAAAGCTTTGTTACGGTTGGTAGCACACCAAGTATCATGGTGGACAATTAACTATATGATGGATCCAAATGTGCTACTATGGAAGTCCCCCACGAATACTTACTCACCTCCTCCAAGGGATCCAAAAGTTGAAGAAGGTTGACGCTGACTCTGTTTCCTTTGCTATCGGGAAATATAACCGAATCAAGGACATACAAAAAGTATGCGGCTTCCATCGCACGAACTTCTTTCTCAAAGAGTAGTTCATTGTCTCCCTCTTTCTCAAGTGACCCCGCATACATTTTACTAATTTCCTTAAGTTTAAACTCTTTCTTTGGGTACTTCTTTCCCTTCACAAAAAGGCCATACGTCGTCTTTTCATCCCATCCAAACAACTTCTCCGTCAATTCATATATTTTTTTTCAAATCTAGGTTTCTCTTGAACTTGTTACCCGTGGATTTCCCCTCAACGTGCAATCCTAGAATCTGTTTCGCGTCTTCGGGAATGAACGCCATCTCTCCAAAAGGGAATTGGGAAGCATCGACTTCGCCGTAAAACCTCTCAGTAAAACATGATACTGCAGCCTTGTCATATGCAATCACAGAGTTTCGAACGGCAGCATACAAACCTAAGTTTTCAACAATGTCTTGCACTCTTGCACATTCACCTTCTAGGGGCCGTTTTTTCATTTTTTGCATAAGAAGATTGGTGTCTAAAAAGACGCGTGGCATTCTTATAATCATACGAAAGACAAACAAATAGAATTACAACATAAGAAATAAATATCAACAAATCATATAAAAAGAAAATTTGAAATCGTTACAATTGTCTCATTGATGGTACGGGCCCATGAGTTATCATATCCAAATAGAACTTTGCCTCTATCTTTAGGTTCACCTCTGGCGTTCCCACCGGGTAGACGAGTAAGCTGCAAACGCATGGGTGGAATGTGTCACGCACTGGGTGCATTTGTGACTTTCTTCTTCGGTTGTGGCTGTGACTGTGGCTGTGTTTGTGCCGCATCCTCCTCATCCTCCTGAATCTCCTCATCATCATCATCATCACCACTACTACCATCATTTCTTTCCTTACCATTTGCATCATTACCATCATCCTCATCCCCCTCTTCATCACCGCTAGCACCACCATTTCCATCCTTATCATCATCATTACCTTCATCCTCCTCCTTTTGAATCTCCTCCTCTTCATTTCCATGATTACCAGCATTCCCACCATCACCACCATTACCATCATCATCATCATCATAAGAAACATATTCACTTCCTAAAGAAATTTTGTCTTGTTCTGCGACTTCTTCTTCTTCGCTTCCAGTTGCAGATATAACAGAAGAGGATGAACAGGACAATTCATACGAATCATCACATGGGTCTCTGGGTTCGCGGATAAGTAGGGCTACCTCACTCGGGTTTTTTCCTCGTAATAGACCGGCATTTAGGTATTTTGTATTGCGGGGAGGTCTGGATGGAGGACTTACCATGGCAAGCTTATTTTTTTTATTCTTGATATTATAGGTCAAAGACAACAAAACAAGAAATATCAAAGGGTCGTCATAAAAAAATCTTAAAAATAAACGACCCTTTCAATATTTGGGACAGGGATGTGTTTAGGCATATCAGAGAGTCGTTCATGAATAAAAAGGGTCGTCTATAGAATCTAGCACACAACCAAACTATAGTCGTTTTCACATATTACTAATGGTTAACGATTTTTGATGAACTTAACATGCAGATCAAGAATCGTTAAGAAAAAAAATTGTTAACGATTTTAACCTCTCAAAAAAATTTACAGCAAGGATCGTATTAACATGGTTAACGATTTTTGATGAAATTAACATGCATCCGCAAATTCTTTAAGAAATAAAACCTACTGATTAACGACTCGGTTTCTGAGAATCCTATTTTTTCCGATTCAAATCCTAATTTTTCAGTAGAACATCAAATTAAACACAAACCCAAGTTACTGTTGGAGGTTTTAGTGGATATACCTTCTGATTGGAGCCATTTCCTTCACCGTCTGATTTGATTTTTTGCTCACTCTCTGATTCCCCTTCGCTACATTAACTGCGTCTACCAGATTAGGTATTTGATTTGCCTTTCTAGCGGTCTACTTTGTACGAGTCATGTTTGTAGAAGAAGTTAATCGTCGATTAAAATTAATCGACGATTACACGATGAAACGGTTGAAGAAAAAAAAATTCTCCCCCGAATCGTTAATGGAGAAAATGGAGGTGCAGAGAGAGGGGAGGGGAGGAGAAGAAGAGGATTTTTTGTTTTGAAAAGAGAATGGAGGCCTCACTCAACTAATAATAGGATTTTAGGTTTAATTATTAGAAAAGGATAAAATAGGTATTTCACCCATATTTTAGAAGCCCCGTATATTTTTGGGCGCGGGTATAAAATATGTCCGGGCCATGATTAGTTTCCATGGCCCCAATTCCGCCTTGTTCTTGAGCTTTGGAGGTGACTTCAGCCAGGAGTGGCTTGGTTGTATTTCTGACTCTGATTTTGACGTCAGAAAACTGTCTTGCATGATTGGTGTCATGCGCACAAGTGTATAATAACGAAATAAGTATGCATCTGTAAGCTGCTAGATTTCGTCTCCAGATCTTTCCGTTAGTGAATTTAATGGTCTAGAGGCACGTGCACATAGTTTGCTCACACAAATGAATATATGAAAATCATACCGAACACAATTGTAATTCAAAGAGGAATTTAGGTTTACATTTGAAGGAAACACAATTTTTTTTTTGTAGAAAGTTTTTTAAAGTCATTATAAAATATGAGATTATAACGTTGCAGCTTATAAAATATGACATTGCCTTTGTACTCGAAGACAAGAAGCATGCGTTAGCCAATCTATCTTTCGGATATAATCGGGGAGAGTTCTTGCAGCTTATAACGTGGGGTTCTGCTCACAGTTGAAAGAATTCTGCAAAGCAATGCCGAACATCAATTTCAGGGAGAACAGTTTAAAGCAAAAAAACACCGGGTAAATATGAGACCTGTTTATATTCCAATATTTCATTTAGATACGACTTATATCACAACAGCCAAAAACAAAATCTATTTCTCCAACTTACGACGCCGGTAAGATATGCTGATCGCCAAATGAACCAACTACTAAATCCAGCAATGGATACACCTATTGGATCCTGAGAGAAACCAAAAGAATATTTGAATTACATGCATTATAACCATCAAGCTGAATCACTCATTTAGTTTAGAAGAGCTCATATACTGACCTTGCTTTGCCTTAGGTCTAGAAGAGCTTTGTATCTCCCAACAGTAGCCATGCTCCTAAATGTCTATCAAAAAATGGTCGACTTTAGCACTGTTTGCACACCCTCCACCATTCTTACCAATTTTGTTCAGCGAGTGTGCTAGATATTTTCCCTGCCTTTCTGCCACCTGTTGTAAAAACATCCACAAAAGGTGAACCAAATATAGATCGACCGCAATCACCCAAAATCGATAAGTCAGAACACTAGTACTAGTACAGTTTTGTTTGACAAATTGGAATGTGAACCGAAAAATCAACACGATCCAATAGGGTCCAACACACCTTACAGCCATGTGAAGAAAAAACCACTATTTGCAAAACTAGAAAGGTAATTGGTAAATTTTAAGATACAAAAGTACTTCCATAAGCAGAAGAGAATTAGAGCTGGGAGGGAAGGTTTCACCGAACACCTATTGCATTTTGCATCTAATCAATGAGAAAAACTGAAAATGTATACATTATTTACAACTAACCTGAGCTAAAGCTGGAAGCACAGGTTTACCAGTACTTTCAAGAAACCCACAACAATCGCTAATCGAATACACAACCTGCGCAGATTGGAACCCGTAGCCACTCATCCACTCCTATCCTGTAGCACAAACAGAAAATTTTAAACCTTGAGCAGCCAGATAAAGGTAGTGAACAGGTGAGTATTATACTGTCAACTATAAAGACAGAAACATACAATCAGATGTACTTTCCACCTGGTGATTTTGGAAATTCCGTAGCTGGTACAAATGATGAAGGACCGACACCTATAGACCATACCAACAAACCATATGGGACCTCTGTGCCATCGTTAAGAATGATTTTTTGAGGTTGAACATCCTTGACGATTTCACGTACAAGACGAACTCCTGACTGAAAGAAAATATAGAATGTTTTTAAGAGCACGGCAATATATTTCAAGTTAAATGTCTATGGCACAGAAAATACGACTACCGCATCATATGTATACAGCTACAACTAATCAATGTGAAAAACATTACCGAATCCTGAACTCTAAATTGAAGCGTTAGGTCCCTTCGATTAAAAGGCTCAAATCAGTTGAAAATCCCAAATCAGTTCGATATTCTGAGAAAAACAATCAATCTCATTCTTAACCTTGTATTTCTGAAGCTAAACTCGGAAATTCTTGTATGAACTGATAACCAACCAAGGGAAGCCGCTGTCATTTCAGAAGCCTCCAGTGATCTGAACGCACTTGAGCTTTTTAGGAGTAACACCTGTAAAAGTAACCACGCCATTAGTAAGTCATACAATGGTGAATGGTTAGACATATATACTTAGGCTCTTGGTGTTCGAACTCTCATCCATTTTGCAAATTTATCATAAGATTCATAACTCAAGCAATCTGACTGTGTGGCCATCCTTGACGATGGTAATTTGATAATAGCAGCAGCCTCTTCCTGTAATAATTCATGATTCATGGGACTTCTAAATAACCAAAACAATGATGCTATTACTGCACCAGTTCACCCCTGATTTACAAATAAACATCAATTGATCAACCCGTGTAGTGGCAGCCATAGATTTACAAATTCCGGAATTGATAAGATAACATTTCAAACCAATCAGAAAATTAATTACTCTTTTTACTGAGGGAGAAGAAGGAGCAGGGAATAACATTCCAATTTACTATCAAAACCTTTCTCAAATACAATTCAATCAGAAGAAGTTGCAAAAAAATTGCATATATGTCTGTCGTGTCCGCAAAACCTATAATAGAGCAAATTGCTGATGCACTATGTCATTATCAAACCTATATGATCGATACCAAATCACCCAAGAAAACACTCAATGAAAACACTCCTTAATCATAAAACTAGAACCCACTACAAATAAAAATTGGGGAAAACTAATATTGTATGATTAATCAAAAAATGGTTTCATAAATGAGTAAAAAGAGACAAAGCCAAGAAATACGAAGCATGAGGCATATTAATATCAAACTAGATTGGAGGTCAGAAATCTCTGGTTACCCACATATTTCATAGTTCAAACCAAAACACCCCCTTCTTCACCACTATAACTACTGTTGAGAATGCAATCCATAACATTCGCAAGTGAGACAATTTCTCAAACAGGTAATACATATCAAAATGATGACTAAGATTAGCTCAAACGAAGGGGAAAAGAAAGACAAAGAAAATCACCTCAAACTGGTGATTGATTTCAGCTGCTAATGGAAACCAAAACATCCAAATCCTTGGAATGAACAAAAACCCATGCCTAATTCCAACAAAATAAAAACCGAATTCAAAATCAATATTTTTTCTTTAGATCAAAATAAGACTCAATAGATTTCTGAGAAACTAATGTGAATCATAAGAAACTTGAAAAACAAAGATGTAACTCAATTTTACCTTTGAGTAAGGGAAGCCTATATCGCCACATTCCTCAATAGTACTGCAAAAAACCCACTTCTATAACAGAAGCAAACCCATCTGTAATTCCAATCAGAGAAATATCTGTTGGAGAAAATGTTGCAAGATTCAAGCTGTGAAAAGATTTCCAAACGAGAATTCTACAAGTTCACCGAAATTTTAGATTTCCCCCCAAAAAAGAAAAAAAAAGGCGCCAACATTCCCGCCAAATAGTTTGCTCCAAGATGTTTTCCCGCAACATCAAAGGTGCGGTGGAAATTGTTTTCCCACCGTTGGATAAGGTGGCAATCCTTGTTGCTTTTGTGTTTTTAGTAGATAGCTGTAGGATTGAAAACTCTGATTTTCTATTGGTTGGATATATATCATGTGGATCATATGTTTTTGGGTTGTGGTGTGGTCTTGTGTGTGGTCCGAAATTTACATTGCTAATTGCGATCTTAATTATACTTAGTATGGACAGATAACAAGAAATCGGTGGATAACAAGTGAAATTGAGCGAGGAAAATTCGGAGAAACTGATATAATGCTCATTTAAAAATAGACTTTTAGAGAAATGTTTGATTTCTAATGTCAGATCTCGTTCATTGTCGATTCATTCTCTCACGATTCATTCTCTCAAATATAACTGGCAGTTAGGGTCCAAATCCGCGGGTTAACCCTAACCCGACCCGTGTAAACCCGGTCCGTTCCAACTCGATTACTAAACAAGCCGGGTTAGGATTAATGTTTTCATGACCCGTTGGTAAACGGGTTGAACCCGTCGAACCCGTCTAACCCGCGGGTTATCCCTCCAACCCGCCAATAGTTGATTAATATGAAAAAATCCAAGATATTTCTTTGCCTAGTAGGTAAAGAATTAAAATTTGTTAAATATTTGATTTTTCTTTTAGGGGTTAATGTAATTTTTTACCGGTTTTGATTTATTTTGATATGATGTTTGGGTGTTTTGATTTTCTCATTGAAGAAGTTGAAAAGGAGATTCGATTTTTGGGTTTGCAGCGTTTGCTAAAGGGTAAGTCTTAGTTAATTTATGTAATTTTTGGGTCGTATACTGATATATAATAAATCCCAGAGCTAACCCGCCATCCCGCCAGAGCTAACCCGCCTAGGGTTAGGGTTGAGGTTTCTTGACCCGTTCTATAAATTTATAGGGTTAGGGTTCAGTATTATCAACCCGTAACCCGCCTAACCCGCCACGGGTTGACCCTAACCCGACTCGTTGCCATCTCTCTCAAACTTCAAATTATTATTTCCAAAATAGTTTTTAGTATTTTGAATGAGTGTTCAGTCTCTAATATCTGGATCTAGTTCGTTATAGTTCATTCTCAAAAAATTAATCTTTATAATGTATAAAAATAATCCTCAATTCTTTCTGAATCAGAATTATAATCATTAAACGCAGATATCATAATCTTTTTCACCATAAGTTTGGTGTCGGAAGTTATGTAGATTAAACATGACCAAAATAACGAGTAAAATTGGTGGATAAATGGGTAAAATCGATTACAAATAATACTAAACGCGTTAACCATATAAAATTGGTGGACAAATGGGTAAAATCTAAAGACGCCGATTCCAAGACAATCATTCGTGTTTTTAGTTCACGTAAATTTGAAACAGTTATTTTTTGGTTTTGGCGGAAGTCTTACAAGTTGGTGTTTCGAAGTCAAATTATTCTCATGCCTTACGTTTGTTTAAGGGTTTAGAGAATTCGCTTAATTTAGCATTTGTTTACTCCACCATTGTACTCTTTAACCAGTAAAACGTTTTTACCCACGAACACTAGGCTAAAATGATAGACAACTGGAGAAAATCGATGTAATCCATAAGAAATTAGTGGATAAAGATTCTTGTTTCTAACCTTCTATCTTTTAAAGCTAATCTTTGGGATTAGATGAAACTGAAACTGGGGATTTTGATATATGAAGTTTTAGGTCACACAACTGACAAGATATTCATAAGTCGGTTCCAAGATAAATTCATCCAATTTTATTCGGTTGCATTACATATATACATATATATTTACATAAGTCGAATATGTTTAGAGTATTATAGAATATGCTTTTATCAGATAAATTCGGGACATTCTCGAATTTGTTCGACTTTACTGAATAAAATATGCTTAGAGTATAATATACATTTATCCAAAAAAAAGAAAAAGAACTCTTTTAATTCTAGGATTTATTCGATCTGATTCGTTTACAGAAGACGATGTTAATGGTTGAGAACAATCTATAATTGGTTTTTATTTTTTTGATTTAATTTTCTTATTATTATCCATCTTCCGATAATTTTCAGGCGAAGGACGAAAAAAGTTTCCTCATGAGTGTACGCCTTGACAACCAGGGTTCTAAATATATTTGATTGAGAACGTTCCCGGGGTACCTATAAAATCTAATACTCAGTGAAACATTAGATTTCTGTAGAGATTGGGAGTCCCTTTTACTCCTATTTGTGGGGTTAGCTGCTTTCTATATATTGACCAGATTAAAACTAAACGGATCAAATAAAGTAATGTCAAACGACTTTGGATGATGTGACAATGTATAAATAAGATAAAGGTACTCGGTTAATTTCTAAAGGATGATGTTAGCTTTTAGTCTTAAACCTAAAATGCTTCGTAGAAAGAAGTTTCGTCAAAACTGGATCTGGGGTTTAGGGCTGAGCACTATAAACCAATGCTTCCCATTAACAACCCCACCATAACCAAGTGATCATTACCATTTATTTGGTATTGTAATTAGAAGAAAAAAAAACGTATTTATAACTTTAAGAAGGTTGTTTTTAGGTATACCAAGTGAAGACAAAAAGGATGTCAAATAACAAAATCAGAAAGTCCTTTAGCCGATTTTTTTTATAATGACAAATCTGTCTTTTATGTATTAGTGTTAATAATCTGGATTAGTGATTAAAATTTTTATTTAGTGATTAAGATAATTTTCAGAATTATAAGGTTTGTTTGTGTAGATGATAAATTTTGGGGGGAAAAAATTTATTGAGAAGGAGAAGGAGAAAGTGAGAAAAAAAATTTACTGATTCAATGGAGGATGAGGAGGGTCATTCTTCATACAAAAAACCTAGGAAAATACATATCAGCTATGCTTAATCTCACTTTTATAGCTCGAACTTATCAAAAGTTTTTATATTTTCATTGAGGTTTGGCGAACCAGGAAGAGGTTCGGCTTACATCTATGAGCGAACCAATCCCTTGATGGTTCAGCTAGCTGAAACTGTTTAGGTATGCGTCGAACATATATTTTTCACTTCCAACCCATTTGCTAGACACTAGTTCGGCTTGTATAAAATTTTCCTAAAAAGCCGAACCTATTCCTGAGAGATCTGGAATAAAAAATGTTAATGGTTCGGATTATATAATGAAAATCGTATGAGACGAACATACCTTAAAAATCGTTTGGTACAAAATTTGTTGATTGTTCGGCACATATTTATAATATCGTATAAGCCGAACCTATTCCTGAGAGTTCTGGAATAAAAAATGTTAATGGTTCGGCTTATATTGAGAAAATCGTAAGCGCCGAACCTTTTGGTAGTACATGGTTCGGCTATTTACATAAGTATTATGTAAGCCGAACCTGATCATTTATATTCCTGATAATTGTTGGGGTAAGAGTTTTGTATTGGTTTGGCACATAATGTGAATATCGTAATAGCCGAACCTCGTAAATGTGCTAGGTTCGGCACATAATGATTATCGAATGCGCCGAACCCCTATATGCATCTCTATTTGTGACTATGTTCGGCTTGAAATTTCATGCCGAACTGTTCATATGCACTTACAAGAAGCTTTTGTGAAGAACAGTTCGGCTAAAAACGCAACTCAATTTTGAGCCGGACCCAACACCGTAACCGTCATTTAATCGATGAAAAACAACAAATAGGAAATTGGGTTTGTAAAACTTACTTTCTTATCCTCATTTCCGGAGTTCGAGATGCAGTTGGTTCAATTTCTGATTCAATTGGTGGTTGATTTTCAGTTTCTACACCTTCATTTTCAATTGGTTCTTCTTCTTCAATTGATGGATTAGAAGACGATTTAGTTTGTCTAGTCCCTGCTTTTTTTTGTCCGAGTCATTATGTAGTTGAGTTTAATCGACGATCAATTTTTTACGAATCGACGATTAATCATGGTGATGAATTTTTTTTTTTTGCGGAAGAAGAAAAGTTCGGCTAGAGGAGGAAGAAGAAGAGATGTTAAGGGAAACTGATTTTGATTTTTTAGAAAACTAATTTTAGATTTTTGTATTAAGGGTATATAGGTAATTCAACTACCCATATGGTATCCCTTATAAGATCACCCAAGATGGGACTATTGTTTTGTATGCCTAAAAAGATTTAGGTATGCCTAAAAACAGCCTTCACCTTTAATACCTGTTGAAGAATGCAGCCCAGTAAAGAGCTGTCCCGACTGTTACATCTGCAAAATCCAGCGACAACTTTCCTCTTTCCAGTTCTCAATACATCCAAATAAGCCACCTGTAACCCAAGATAGGCAGCATATGGATAATTCATAATCCTTGAAAATTACGGGTACCTTTCGGCTCATCAAAATTTTAGTTTAGAGTAAAGCACGTAAGCACGGCATAGTTGTTGGCGAAACCCCACAACAGTAGAGAACAGCCCTGGATTAGTTGGAGTTGAGAGACATTCAAGGAAGCGTCTAGCTATTGCAATCTGCAAAAAAGACTCACGATTTATGTAAGTAACCACAGCTTAAAAAATTGGTCGATATTTCACTAAGATGTATCAATAAATCCAACTCGGCTTATAAAAAACGGATCCCCAACTCGGCTTCACCTAGGATGTGTCAGATATCTAGCTACTGGAACATCAGCCATTCGACGAAAACTTACAGCAAAAAATGCCAAAATCTATCAGGTTCGATTAAACCCCTAGTCCCTTATACGAGCCTTTCTCGTTCGATCCTCCTCTTTCCAAACCATCCTAGATTCACAGCAGTCGACCATGGAGCTGATCGATGTTGTGGGATATTTTTTTCTCATTTCAAAGCCCTAACTTAAGATTTTTTACACCAATACCACCGTACTGCTTCGATCTTATTTATTATCCTAATCTAAAATAAAAATAATCTATTTCTCCAACAATCAAGGGTTTCAATATCATCCATAATCATCACGACCATCATCATAGTCATCTCTAGCTCAAGATTTGATTTTAATTTTTGATTTTTTTGGGGTTAATTCTTTAGCTTTGATGCTTGCTCAGACTCATAAAATAGACTCCTTTTTGGGATGAAGACTGGGATTTACACTCTTGGTTACGACTTGCAGGAGCTCAAAATGTACTAATCTTTTCGTTCTCCATTGCTCGAATTGATTGGTATTTACCCTCTCTCTCACTCTTCCATGTTGTTTCTATTGAAATCTAAACATTTTTTATTTTTCTTTTTACAGATTGGAAATATTTGAATTGATTTTTCAATAATTGAAGTACAGAGAGAAAAATGTTACGGTGGAAGAAGAGCTTTACCAAAAATATCCAACTCTACTGCTAATGTTCTTTAGGTAGTAATATCATCTAAGTATAATCCAAATATATCTTTTGGCTTCTCATATACTACTTGTTTGATTCCGGGTATTAGTCTATATAATATCGGATATTTTCATTTCAAGATGTATCCATGGGGGAAGATATCTGGTCACCTATTCAGACTCTTTTATCTCTCACACTCCATATGCAGTTCTGTAGTTATGCTAGTTTTGCCAGTCACTAATCAATACCCATGTTTTAACTTGCTGGGGAGCTATATTCTCCTTGTATTTTTTATGGTTTGTCAATGGAATTATGTAATAATAATAGCAAAAGTGTTGGTACACAATTAGGCTTAGAATTAGTGTCTGATGGATCTAGTTTTCAGTTTTTCACTTACGAGTCTGAGGAGACTATGTCCGTTTATCCTCTATATGATTTCTTTGTGGGTTCAATGAATTGATAGACTTGTCACCTTCTATTCAACTCCCATTAAACTTTTGTGGAAGTTGATTAATCTTTATCACTAAGTTTGTTGATTTGGATACTGTATGACACTGCTTTAAAGGCCACCAAGTTCTAGAAAAGGTACTCCATCCTTGGATATCAGATTGTGATTTTTATTTGTTTTTCTCTTTGCGGAGTGGGATTGAGTTGTGTTTAACTGGTTTTTAACTTTGCATTCCTGGTGTGAATACACAAATCATGAAGGCTTCGGAATGCTCATAACCAAACATCGTAATTTAGAATGATTTGTAATGATGATATCATAGTGTTGATTCTTGGCTCAAAACCCTCGGGTTTATCACAGCCTCATCTAACTCCGTGCGAGGCGTTTGCGCACGGGATATAAGTAAAAACAAAGAAAACAAAACATAGAAGTAAAGATTCATGGGGTTTTAGGCAAACGTAAAGTGCTGAAATATAAACAAGACCGAGGTTTACGTGGTTCAGCACTAAGGCCTACGTCCACGGGGTTTGTCGTTTCACTATATACTTGACGGTTACAGGAGTAGTCGAATGACTTTTGAGTTTACATGTCTTTCTATTGTAAAGGACTAACTTACGCTCAAAATTCTTCTCTCTCCTTCTCTTCCTGATTTTTCCGATCCCCCTTCCTCTTGGTGGAGAGGGGGTATTTATAGGGTTAGAGTGTGGGACCCATCTCTGAAGGCCGTTGGAACCTTATCTTCTTGTGTTTTGTGTCCATCACGCAGGGGTTCGTTCGTAACTTCATCACGCAGAGTCATCCTCGTTCGTTCCACGGGTTGATCGACACGTATGCTGCTCAGGGTGTTTAATGCGGGTAGTTGAGGCACCTGCTCGTGTCAGGCAAGTGTTTTCTGCCTCTGTCGCGTCCATGTCAGTACATCTTCTCTCCATCGTTGATCTTGACTTCTTTTGGGGATGAGATAAAGTAACTCTTTGGGGAGTTATTTGGTGCTCCGCAGTACTGCGTGTTACCGGAACATCCTTTAACTTCTATCCTTGGATTGTTCGGGCAAAGATCCCTCGTTGACGGGATGGAATTCTTGGTTATGAGCGTGTGTCATCATACTTTGATGACCTTGTCCGCATGCCCTCCATGTATCTTCCTATGTACACGTGTTTGATGATGAAATATGTGCACACAATTTGCCCCTTTTCTTCGGGCTTGAGTGTTTAGCGGGAGCATCGAAGAAAAAAGTCGTTACATATTCTTCATCTCTCCTAATAACTTCTCCTAAATACTTGGGCATGTTTCTTTATTCGTGCATTAACTGCTCATTTAATGGGCACGTTTCCCATTCCTCTCTTAACTTCCTCCTCTTTCTTTCGAGTATATTAAGGAAGAGAGAAAAATTAATTTCATTCTCTCCGTCTTCATTCCTTGCTCTTCATTCCTTGTTCTTCAGCCCTTAAATTTTCTGTCAGTCTTCATTTAAATTCTCTGTCAGTTTTCATTCTTCAGTCCTTAAATTCTCTCCGCCTTAGCATTAATCACACTTGCCTCCTCTTTATTTCTGATTTGTTCTTTCTGCTGCTGTTTTTGCTGGTAAGTTTTTCTTTGTTTCCACTGTTTCACGCTATGTTGATTTGTAAATTTTCTGCTACTGTTGTCCCTTGTTTGTGATGAAGAACTTCTTTTAATGCTTGCATGCTAGTTTTCCCCTGTTCTTCGTCTTAAATCAAGGAGGCCATTGTTTTGCTTGAGCTTTTCAGGGTAGGGATTTAGGGAGTTTCGAGCATGTATGCTAATTTTAGGGTTTCTGCGTTATCGTGTGTGGATTGCTATTTATGTGGTTTTTTTGATCTTGTGATGTCCTTGTGTTTGTTTTTGACTTGTTTATGATTAATCTTTTCGCAGCCATGTCTGACCGTCCGCGGCTTCCTTATCAGACTCCTGGTTCTGGTCTATCGAGATCTCCTCCGCGTAGAGAGTCTCAAGATGATGTTCGTATAAATCGAGTTTCTTCTGGGGCGAAGGCCTCATCTTCTAGGGAAGAGGTTCCTTCGACAAATCCTTCTGGGTCTCGAAAAGTTGTCGATCGCGCGGTGTCTCGTCCTCGTGATGATGTTAGGAGTACGCAGGCACCGACTCGTGCTGTCGCTTTTGATGTTCCTCCTCTACGTTCTGTAGTGCCCGAGCATCATCTGTCGTTCCCTCCTATAACTTCTTTTAAAGGGAAGAATACCAAAGGTGGTGTTCCGAGGGCTGAATCTTCAAAAAATCCTTCTTTGAAGAGAAAGGCTTCCGAGGCTTTCATTGGTTCATCCGGTCCCGCCGAGGAGGATGAGGCTGCCCCATTGATACGCAGCGTTTCGATCAGCAAGAAAAAAGTAACGTTCAAGCATATTGATCTCGAAATATTTAAGGAAAAGCATGAGCTTCAAGCCTTTGAGGTTCGTTTCTATGCCCCTGAGGATGATATTACTTATGAGCTTATCTCAAAGTATGAGTTCGATGAATTTCATTTGTTCACTACGGTTGGAGCGTTCGAAGCTGGTCTTATGCTGCCGTTGTACAAGTCAGGTGATTCCTTCTACTATGATGTGCTTGCTAGTCGTGAAGGCTCTTCCACCAATACTCACAGCCGTTCTGTATCGCAACTATCGGGGAATTATCTTCGTGCACTGAGGGAGTGCTATCTGCGGAGTAAGGGGGAGACGACAATGACTTGTTACGTTCCCAATCCCGCGGAGAAGGAATGGTATACTCCTGAGAATTTCAATAACTCCTTCGGTGATTACGTTAATAGTAGGAACCGTAAGCCGTGGAGTGTTAGCCTTCGGAATCTCGCTGCTCCTCGGGGCGAAATTCGTTTGTTAAATGAGGTCAGTGATGCCAAGATGAAGTATGTTCCCGGCACGAAGGGGTCTAGTCAGCGGAAACTTTTTCTGGCACGCGAGAGGATCAAGCGCGACCATGACTACGAGTGGCACGCTACCGTTATCGAATTTGTTGGTCCTTGGGCGTATGGTTGGATTCCCGGTCCACGCGGTTGGCGTCCTACTGAGAGTAGCAGGCCACGTGAATCTCCTCCTGCTCGTTATGGAGATTTCTGTCCCTGGCGTTTAAATTTCGCAGGTATGAATTTTCCTTATGCCCTTGACGTCGTTGAGGGAGACGAGGAGGAAGGTTCTGGTGCTATACTTCCACCGAGGAGTGCCTCGACTGCCCAGGTATGCGGATTCTAGCTGCGCTTCTCCTTCTTTAGAAATTCAACTGTTCGGGGAAAAATAATTCTTTTTGTGGTGTGTTGGTTTTCAGGTGTCGAAGAAGAAAAAGATTAACCGAAGCAGTGTTCTACCATTGTGATGGGTGAGGCTGAGGCTCATGAAGAAGTTGTCAGTCCGGTGAACGAAGAGTTTGCTGAGGATGAGGAGATTACAGATGGGGAGGAACGTACTGGTACTTCCCCTCTCAATGTCGAAGAAGAGGTCTGTGCTGGTCATGATGGTGATGAAGGGAGAAATAACGTCGTGGTAGCTGATGGCGGTGTTATTGGTGATATTTCTGCCCCTGCTGGTGATGCCGCGGATACTCTCCCCACCCTTTCTCAAGAGTTTTCTTTTGACCGGATGTATTCCACAGGGGAGTTCTTCGACGATTCCCTCGATTTTCCTGAGGACTTCTCTCTACTTTCCCCCAATGATGATTGGGATGTGCTCGGGGGTGGTGATAACGAAGACGCTGCTGTTCCGGATGGTGGTGCGGAGGAGCATGGTGCGATGTTGGTGCCGACATTTGTTCTGAAGGGGCCGTATCAGAAAAGGGGAAGTCGGTGATTGATTCGCCTGCCGCGGATCTTCCTCATTCGCCGACATCTGAGGGTGAGGACGCCATAATAGATTGGCTCAAGAAAAAGGATCTGCTATTTGTCCCTCATCCCGCCCCGGTTGTTACTGGTGAAAAGGATTCTGATGCGTATACCCGTCGTATGATGGAAATATCTTCCAAGGCGCGGGTATCTAAGGCCTGAGGAAGAAATTTGAGTGTTCCCGAAGCTACCCTTGTGTCGGAGCCTCCTTCTTCCGTTGCGGATATGATGGCCATAGCCGACGGGTATCAATATGGCTTTCCTCAGCAGCGTGTCTTGGAGGTAAATTTTCGTACATATTTCTTCGTGACGATCGAATTATTCGGTAAAATAATGTTTGTCGTATTGATGTGTAGATGATGAGGAGTGAGCATTGTAACCACGTGCTGTATCGGTTATTCAAAGCGAAATATCTGAAGCTCGAGGCTAAGCTTCGTCACAGAGAAAAGGAATTATCTGCGGCTGAGGTGGAAATTGAAGAGCTGAAGAAAAGCCTCAAAGAGAAAGAAAAGTTGGGTGAAGCGGAGGCTGGTCTTCGTTCAGAGCTTGCAGTCGTTCGCGCCGAGTTAGAGCAAACTCGCGGCCAAGTTTCAGCTTTCACAGGTTTGGCTCTTTTTCCTCTTTTTCCCTCGCAATGTGTCATAATTCCTTCATTACTTAGGGTGTTCTTTTTGAGTCTCCCCACCCTATCTTCAGTGGGTGGCATCCCCGAGCTGATATGGCTCCGCAATGAAAGGGCACGGCAGAAATCTCGTATCAAAGAGCTTGTTGAGAAAATTAAAAGCGAAGCCAAAAAGTGGGACGCTCGGGCTGAGGTATGGCGCGCAAGGCATGTTCAGGTAGTTGATATGCAGAATCTGTATAACCATGACCGTGCTTTATTCAACAGTACACTGTTGTGGACACGTGAGAATCTGCGGGAATCCCGTGAGCGTACTTCCTTGTTGGAGTCTAGGATACAACTTCTGGAAGAGGAATTACAAAAGGCTCGATCGCTCCCTTTTCCAGGAGTTAAGGATAGCGTGCTGTGTCTTGCCAGAGAAAGGGACAATGCCCGTGCCGAAGCCGGTGCTCTAAGCAAGGCCCTTGCCGCGTCCCGCGCTGAAGTAGCTCGTCAGGCTGAGTCTGAGAGAAATCTTGAAGTGTGTATGTACAGATTGAGCAAGGGGGTATCAGAGATAAACAAAGAAGTCGAACACCTTCGTCACATGGATTCGATGAAGCAGGTAGAATTAGATGCCAGTCAATTTACTCTCACCAACCTTCAACTAGATTATAAGAAATTATCCGCGGAGTATGACCATCTTGATGAAGCGCGAGATGCGGTTGTTAATGAGTATGAAGAAGCTTCGGCTTGTGTCGAAGGTATAACCCTATTCCATCGAGTGTGATTGTGTCTTTTCTGTGCTAACTCCCTGGTGTTGTCTTTTTCAGAGCTCGAGGGACAACTTCGCGTTACAAATGAAAAACTTGAAAAGGCTCAATCTTCCTTAGCGCAGCAGGAAGAACATACCAATCATTTCAATAGTTTAGCGGCAACCCGCGAGGAGGACGTTGGTGCTGCTTCTAAAGAAGTGAATCGTCTATCTTCATTGTTATCCCAAGTCCAACAGCAGACGACAGTTATTAAGCACAAGGCTCGGTGTCAATTGGCTGAGGATACGAACAAGATGCTAGAGAAGATAGAACTTGGCCTAAAGAACGAGCATGGTCTTGTGAAGAACTATCCGCGTCGTCCAGTTACTGCTGCCTTGCCTGGCTCCTCGGGACCCTCATCTGGTGGGAGCGTCCCTTCAAGTCTTCGGAACAATCCTGCTGATGGGGCGGCATCATCTAGGTAGAGACCGCAGCATTTTGTAGAGACCGCGGCATCATTATCCTCCCACTTTTTGTAATCATGTAAAAAGAATATTTTTTGCTAGTATCATGTAAAAGGAATATTTTTGATGTGTATTCTTCCTTTAATTGGCCTTCCACTTTTTTTAATCATCCTTTATGAAATGGACCCTTTTCTTGATATACCTGCAATGTTGGTTTGTTTTTATTTTAAGCACTGTGATGAAAGACTCTAAAAATAAAAGAGGATTTTAAGTGTTTGGGTGCGATCCCGAAGGGAGGTACCTTCGTGATCGGCTTGAAACCTGTCACCCCGCTGGCGAACCCTTGGCCAGAGGATTCCCAGACGGTGGGGGCCGAGGCAACGTTCTAGGATATGGGGTTAAAAAAATTATATACACCCATTCCGTCGACCCGTTGCCTTAAGATTGGTTGGGTATCTCTTTCTGCTGGGTGCCTTCCCCCTGGTCTTATACTTATGGACACTGACGGGGGAGCCCTGAGAGATTGTAGATTAACTACTTTCCCCAATATTGTCGATAGGTTTAGTTACTTGATATATAAAAAGCTTGTTTGATTGATAGATTGAGGCCTGCAATTCCTCGTCCAGAGATAGAAACATGTAGAGCGGTCACGCTCCCTTCTTCTTCTGGTACCCTTCACGCAGTTGCAAGGCTGCGTTGCCCCTATGGGAAGTATGGTTTGAGCCACTTAGCATTCCAAGGATATCGGAGGACTTCGTCTTTCAGATTACGAAGGTAGTAGGAACCGCTTCCCGCAATGTCGTGTATTATAAAAGGTCCTCCCCACGTAGGTGCTAACTTTCCCCATCTCTTCTCTCGTTGATACTGTGGGATTGTTCTCAACACATACTGTCCCTCTACAAAATTCCGAAGCTTTACCTTTTTGTTGTACTCCTTTGCAAGTCTTTGTTGGTAATTTTCCATCTTCTGCAATGCCGCTTCCCTTCTTTCTTCTAGGTCGTCCAATCTCTCTAACATCATGTCTGTTGTGAGATTTTTCTCCCACGCTTCGGTCTTTGTGGTTGGCATGAGTATCTCTGTAGGGATGACTGCTTCAGCTCCATAAGTGAGGAGAAACGGGGATTCCCCGGTGGCAGATCTTCTTGTTGTTATGTATGCCCATAACACATTATGCAACTGTTCACACCACCGCCCCTTATGTTCGTCTAATTGTTTTTTGAGGATAAGGGCGAGGGTCTTGTTGGTGGCTTCCGCTTGTCCGTTGCTTTGAGGGTATATAGGGGTGGATTTGTTATTCCTTATTTTGAAAGCATCGAAGAGCATGTCTATGTTTTTCCCTTGTAATTGCTTACCATTATCGGATACGATTTCTGCTGGTATGCCGAACCTGCAGATGATGTTCTGGAATATGAAAGTAAACACATCCACGTCTCTGATCCTGGCTAAGGCTTTAGCTTCCACCCATTTACTGAAGTAGTCTGTGGCTACTATCAAAAATCGCCTTTTCCCTGATCCTTCGATGAAAGGCCCGACGATATCTATGCCCCATTTTGCGAATGGCCACGGGCTATCTACAGAATTCAACATTGTTGCTGGCGCGTGTATCTTTTTGGCAAAACGCTGACATTCTTCGCATCTTCGGGACATTCTTGCGGCATCCTGTATCATCGTGGGCCAGTAATATCCTTGCGTTTTGGCTTTGTCGGCTAGTGATCTCATACCGCTATGATTCCCTGCGTCCCCATAATGGATGTCATTTAGAATTCGGTGCCCCTCTTTTCGAGATAAGAAACATAGTAACGGTCCGAGGAAGGATTTCTTGTACAGGACCCCATCCCGAAGATCATATCTTCCTTCTTTGGAGAGTATTTTCCTAGTCTGTTTATGGTCCGCGGGTAAACTTCCCTTTTCGAGAAACGCATGGATCACCGTTCTCCAATCATCTTCGTTGCTGAAGTCTTCGTCTTGATTTGCTCTTGACAGGATATCTTCTTCGTCAAAATCGTTATGGATGTCCTCTCCTACCTGGTCTTCGGTATTTTCTTCCTATGTATCTTGATTGGTAGCGAAGGAGAATTGAGGTGTAATCGAAGGATCGTATACCCTTGTTATTTTAATAGCTTCGATGCTTTCGTCCTTCAGCATGGATGATATATATGCCAGGGCATCTGCGTGCCTGAGATCCCTTCTGCATAAGTGCCGGAACTTGATGTTCGGAATTTGTGATGCCAATGTTTGGACCAAGGCCATGTAAGCTGAGAGGGTGTCATCGTACACGTTGTACTCGAGCCCTATTTGCCGTATGACAAGCTGTGAATCACTTGTTAGTCTTACGTCGGCTACTCCCATCTCTATTATTATTCGGAGGGCATGTACGACTGCCTCGTATTCGACGATGTTGTTGGTATGCTCTTTGAATTCTAACCTGAGTGCCTGTACAATCCTTTCTCCGGTTGGGGTGGTGATGACAATGCCTATTCCTGCTCCTTCCTTATTTTTGGAACCGTCGACGAAGACTTCCCATTGTCTTTGACTCGAGGGTTCGAGGATATCCATTGGATCCTTGCTTTCTTCCTCGGCTTCTGGTATTCCCTTAATCTCATCGTCGTTTTCCAGGGGAAGGTCTGCTAAGAAATCCGCCAAAACTTGGGATTTTCGAGAATGTTGAATTTCATGAATGATGTTGAATTGGTCCAGGTGGGTGTTCCACTTGGCTATTCTGCCCACTTTTCCCGTGCTTTTGAGGACTGCTTCCAGTGGTGCTTTGCATGGGACCCGGACGAAGTGAGTTAGGAAGTAGGTTCTCAGATTTTGAGTAGACCATACCAATGCTAGGATAAGCTGTTCGATCTTTGTGTAGTTCCTTTCCGCAGAATTGAGGGTCTTACTGACGTAATAGATAGGTTGTTCTATCTTCGTATTGGTTTTGACCAACACTGCGCTGACTGCGACTTCCGTTGCTGCTATGTATAATGCCAAAACCTCATCAGGATCCGGCTTCTGCAGGATCGGAATCGAAGCTAGGTGTTCTTTGATTTTTTGGAAGGCTTCTTCGCATTCTGCGGTCCATTCAAACTTGCTCCCTTTTTTGAGAATATTGAAGAAATTCTGCATTTGTCCGAAGATCGGGCAATAAATTTGCCCAAGGCTGCTATGGACCCATTGAGCTTCTGAACTTCTTTTAAATTCTTTGGGGATGTCATTTCTACTATGGCCTGAATCTTCACTGTGTCTACCTCTATGCTCCTTTTTGTTACCAAATACCCGAGGAATTTCCCTGAGGTGACACCGAAAGTACATTTCTCTGGATTTACTTTCATGCGGTGTTTCCTCATTTCTTCGAAGATGTCTCTCAGATCCTTGTGGTGATCTTTGCGCAGCTTTCTTTTGACGAGCATATCGTCAACGTAGACTTCTAAGGTGCTTCTGATCCATGGCCTGAAAATAGCATCGACCATTCTTTGGTATGTTGCCCCTGCGTTTCGAAGTCCGAAAGGCATTCTAGTGTAGCAATAAAGACCATGTGGTGTTTAGAACGCTGTGTGTGGCTGATCCTCTTCTTCCAGGGCCACTTGGTTGTAGCCAGAATGTCCATCCATGAATGACAGTTCTTCGTATCCTTCTACTGCTTCTACCAGCTGGTCTATGCTTGGCAATGGATAGCTATCCTTTGGAATGCTTTGTTGAGGTTAGTGAAATCGATGCATATCCTAACCCCCCCATTTTTCTTAGGAACGACGACCATATTGGAGATCCACGTAGGGTACTTGACCTCCTTGATGAAACCTGCGTCTAGTAGTTTTCGAAGTTCTTTTTCCACTGCCTTATGATATTCCGGCGCGACTTTTCTTATTTTCTTTCTGAAAGGTGGCGTGCCTGGTTTGATGCGCAGCTCATGTTGGATTATTTTTGGGTCAATCCCAGGCATATCTCCTAATTTCCAGGCGAATACATCTGCGTATTCTTTAAGTAACTTGGTCAGGGAATCTTCTCTCTTTTCGTCCATTATGGTCCCTACTTTGATCATCTTCGGGTTTTCCTCCGTTCCTATGTTGATTTCTTTTACGGGCTCTAATGGCGTGAAAACCGGCTTCGGATCCCCGAGGACTGGGGCGTTCTTTAATTGCTACTTGGTATGTTTATGTCCCGCGTTGACTGCTGAAGTACTTGTCTCTGTGTTCCGGACATTATCATCTTTGGTCAAATCCCTTCCTGTAGTTTCCTTGAGGAACTGGTCTATGGCCTTCTCTTTCGAAGCTTCTTTATTTTTAAGTCTTCGGATCCCCGAGGACTGAGTGGCTTGGCACTCTCTTGCAGAGACCCGATCTCCCTTGATTTCCACTACTCCCTCAGGTGTAGGGAATCTGAGATATTGGTAGTACGTTGCCGCCACTCCCTTGAGTTTATGTAACCATTTTCGTCCAATGATGGCATTGTAGGGGGACGGGGCGTCCACTACGCTGAACCGTGTTTCTACTTTCATGGGTCCGGCGTCAACCTGCAACACGATGTCTCCCAATGGCTTCGTGGGTGCTCCATTAAATCTGTAGATGGTGTAATAAGAGGTCATTAGATGTTCTTCATGGAGCTTCATTCGTTTGAATGCATCGTAGAATAGAACGTTCACTGAGCTTCCCCAGTCTATGAGGATCTTTTTAAGGTTACATCCAGCCACGGGTAGTGTGATGACCAAGGGGTCGTTATGGTCTTCCATATCTTCGTCGATATCTTCAGCATCGAAGATAATAGGTGAGTCCATCCACTCTTCATGTTCGTCCACCTCTATCCCATCGATCTTATACAATTCGCATCGGTCCTCGAACTGCTTCCGTAACCTCTTTCCTATCTGTGCTGTAAGTGAGGGCCCTGCGGTCTCAGAACACGAGATGGTGTTGATTGTGCGGTTCCCTTCTGGAAGTTGGACTGGCTTGGTTCGTTTAGATCTATCCTCTGCGACATCCTTTCGTATATAATGTTTGAGCTCGCCCGCATCAATCAATTTCTGGATCATTATTTTGAGGTTTTTACATTTTTCGGTCTGGTGCCCATTGAAACAGTGGTATTCACAGTAATCTTTGGATTTCTCGGTTCTTGGAGGTTGTTTTCCCTTAGACCATGGCCATTCCAGATTTTCCCTTCCTTTGACCTCTCGCAGGATCCGAGCATAGCTAGCATTGAGCTTTGTGTAAACTTGATCTTTTAACTTCCGATCGTCTTTTCGCCTTTCGTCCCTTCGTTCTTTCCTATCTTCGTGAGGTCGTTCCACCGAGCAATTCCTTTTGGTTCTAGTGGTTTGTTCTGCGGAATTTGTACGGTGAGTTCTCTGTGGGTACGCCCTCGGTTTTTCACGCTGGATTTCTTCAAGACGAGCGTGTTTTTCAATAATTATTCGAAGATCCCCCTCTGTCTTAGGCACGCTTCCATGAATCTCAACAAAGAGTGGACTCATTCGGTCTAATCCCCACTTGTAGCAGTTGATACTTACCACCGGATCCACACTTCCTATGGCTTGGCAGACCTTGTGCCATCTGTTGGTGTATTCCCTCGTGGTTTCCTTATAGCCGATTGCCAGTGAAAAGAGCTTATCCATTCCAGTATTAACAGCCTTGTTGTACATGTAAGTTCTTAAGAACTTTTCTGCGAGTTGGTCGTAGGAGTGGATGGAGTTTGGCGACATATTATCAAACCAAGACAATGCCGATCCCTTCAGACTCGATGGGAAGTATCTGTCGCGTCCATGTCAGTACATCTTCTCTCCATCGTTGATCTTGGATTCTTTTGGGGATGAGATAAAGTAACTCTTTGGGGAGTTTATTTGGTGCTCCGTAGTACAGCGTGTTACCGGAACATCCTTTAACTTCTATCCTTGGATTGTTCGGGCAAAGATCCCTCGTTGACGGGATGGAATTCTTGGTTATGAGTGTGTGTCATCATACTTTGATGACCTTGTCCGCATGCCATCCATGTATCTTCCTATGTACACGTGTTTGATGATGAAATATGTGCACACACCTGGATGCAGTTATTATATATCAATAGATGCAGTGGACTCCAGGTGTTGTTTGTGTTGGTCATCTGAGAAAAAATTGCTCAACAACAAGCTTATAAAGTTATTTAGGATCCTTGCGACCATTTGTTGGAGCAGACCAAGCAGAATTATACCATCATATTGTGATCAGTGTTCTACTTTTTTTTTTCATTTTTTTGTTCTTAATGTCATTTCTTATTTATATTTTTGTGTGGTTGAAAAAATAAATGTATTATTAATGTGATGATTTCTGGTTTTTTAGCTCCAGAGGCGGTTGGACTTCTCAAAAGAGTTCAGAAAGTCATGCACAGTAATGTCATGATTCATGATTCGAGAGAGTTTGTTTCATCGGTTAGGATTTGCGATTCAAAAAAGACTTGCGGTGCAGCTTGTTGTGCGTTTGCCTATTTCGTCGATGTAAAGATTGAATAAGATGTTATTCTAAAGTAAAATTATTAATTATAAATAAAAAGTATTATTTTTTGAAGTATTTCGTTTATTTTGCTTTATATCAATCATTTATTAATTTTGATTTAATGCAGATATATAGTTCCAATGTCGTACATTGTAATGAACGAAGTTTGCACTGGTCCAAATTTTGTATTAATGACCTAATTTCCAACAAAATTTTGTATCAATGATGACTCAATTTCCAACGAAATTTTCATTGGTCTAAATGGTTGACCAACTGAACATTCATTGGTTTAAACATGGCACCCATGAAAATTGTCTGCAGTAAATGTTTGGCAACTACACATGAAATTAGCGAATCTTAAAGCAACCCGACATATGCAGTTGCTAAGCTTAGTTGTTGAAAGATTTAGGAACCAAATAGCAACTACAAATCTTGATTGTTGAATGATTAGGCAACGTTGTGCCAACTACGAGTTAGTTGTTTTTACATATCTCCATTAGGAATAATGATATTGGCTACTACAAAATTAATTGTTAAATAAATTCGCAACAAGATATAAACTTAGTTGATGTAGTGTTGGGCAACCACCTGACAATTTTAAAAGTTTTGTTGTTAAAATGTTAGGCAAGTACTTAGCAACTACAAAAATTAGTGGGTCTAATCTACTGCATTAAACAAATAATGTATTTGGCTACAACAACTTAAGTTGCCAAAAGTGCAAACAGCAACAACGTATTTTTATTAGTTGCCTTTACATGCGGAAACAACCCATACGGCAACTTAAGCTACGCAACTACCATTAGTTGCCTTTCTGTTTGGTAACTCAAATGTCACCTTAGGAAACTAAACTGGTATGGTTGCCAATGTTCAGGTTTTTTGTAGTGCTTGGACAAAAGTTTTTTATTCAGAATAACTCTACAGGAAGATTTGACTGTGAAATAGTCATTTTTGTTTGATTCCCATCTCAATTTATCTTCTCTATCAAATGGTATTCTAATCTTTAGGACTTTTTTGACTGTATTGTTATCAAATAAAGCATAGACAATATCAATATTCCAACATTTCAAGGTATGATCTATCAACTGACTTACATAAACAATATTAGAGGAGTAGAACTTAGTGGAAGGAGGTCTATGCATATTGGGAATCCAGTTGTCTTTCCAAATATGCACAGACCTTCCATTTCCAATTTCCCACACATAAAATTTCTTAACTATTTCCAAACCTTTGCAGATTCCATTCAAGATCCATGAGCCATGTTTAGAAATACTATCACATAATGGTTAGAACCAACAAAGTATTTTCCTCTAAGAATAGCAGTCCATTTGTCATCAAGATTTTCAACCAATCTCCAGGATAGTTTAGTTAAGAGAGCAAGATTCAACACATCAGTTTTCCTAATATATAAGCCTCCTAGTTATTTGGGAAGGTCAATGTCTTTCTATCCCTTGGTATAACATCCTTTTACCTCATCTTTCTTACCCCACCAAAATCTCATTTATAAACTATCTAGTTTGTCGGTAAGCTCTTTTAGCATGGGGAACACAGATAGGTGATGATTAGCTAGACCACCTAAAACTAATTGATTCATAATAGTTCTACCATGAGGAGAAAGGGAAGTAGGTTTCCAATGAGCAAGTATACCTTTTGAACTTTCAAACAAGTGACTGAAGGAGTCAATTTTTCTATTTTGTAAGAGAAGAGGAACTCCCAAGTATTTTTCATTTAAGGACATCCTTCTTATTCTAATAATGTTGGATATCTCATTCTTCACGTTATTAGGGACTTTCTTACTAAAAGCTAAGGAAAATTTCTGAACATTCACAGCCTGGCCAGGAAATTTACTAAATTGATCTATAAGGGTAGATAAGTTCCTAGCATATCTAGTTCTATCCTTAATGAAAATCAGGCAATCATTAGCGAAGAATAAATGAGAGATATAGGGGCAATGTTTATTAGCTTTATATCCATGAATGAGATATTCCTTTTCATCCTGAATCAAACCTCTAGATAAAGCTTCCATGCAAAGAATGAAGAGGTATGGAGACAATAGATCTCCTTGTCTCATCCCTCTTTGAAGATAGTAAATCTTACCTAGAGCACCATTAAGAAGAATGGAAGTGGACGCAGTAGAAATGCATTGGTTAATCATATCACATCAAACTTCTGAAAAAACCATCTTTCTGAGACTGTCAAGAAGGAAAAACCATTATATTTTGGCAAATACCTTTGACATATCCAATTTTATTTCTACACAACCATTTTTAGACTTAGTTTGTTTTATAGAGTGAATCAATTCATGTGCAATAATGATATTATCATGAATGAGCCTACCAGAGATGAAAGCAGTTTGAGTAGGAGAAATGATTTTGTGAAGAACTTTCTTAAGTCTAGAATTTAGCAATTTAGATATTATTTTATAAGACACATCACATAGGCTAATAGGTCTAAAATCAACAGCATTTTTAGGAAAATTAATCTTAGGAATGAGAGTGTTGAAGTTTTGGTTCAATTGTTTCAAAATGTAGTGAGAATGAAAGAAAGATTGAACCATCTTAACAACTTCAGGGCCAATAGTATCCCACATTAGTTGATAGAATACAGGTGGGGAGCCATATGGTCCTGGAGTTGTCCAAGGTTTCATTTCAAAAACAATCTTTTTAATTTCATCAGTAGAAGGCATAGCAGTAAGCATGGTGTTATCCTGATCTTTGATACAAGTGTCAATATTTCTAAGGAAGGCATCAGAGTTATGAGTATTGGTGGTTCTACTCATATTACTAAAATGTCTTAGAAGTTCATTTTCAATATCCTGCCTAACATCTAACCAGATGCCTATATTGTTCTGTAAAGAATCTATCTGAGTTTTTTTTCTTCCAAAGTTGGCTTTTTGATGAAAATAGGTAGTGTTCCTATCATCTAAAAGCATAGTATCATCATTACCTCATTGCCTCCAGAAGTCCTCTTCTTCATCATACCAATACTTTAGTTTCTTAGTTAGATCCAAAACCTTGCTATCATTAAGGTCCCGAACATTTCTAGTAAGATTAGTTAACTAAAATTCAATATTAGCAATTTGAGAATTAATATTACCAAAATGTTCATAATTCCAAATTCTGAGGAACTGCTTAATATTATGGAGACAATTAACAAGGAAAAAGCCTTCAGAACTAGAAGTATTACTTTTCCATTCAGATTTGATTAATTCAAAGCAGGTTGAGTCTCTAAACCAATATGTATTCACTCTAAAAAGGTTTTTTTAGTGTTCCATTCCATTTTACTAGTGATTAGCATAATGGGAAAATGATCACTGCCTACTACAGTTAATTAAGTGATATAGAGCATCCTTAGGAAAGATATTAGACCAGTCATAAGAAATGAGAGCTCTATCTAGTCTTTCTAGTATCAAATCATCCCCAATTCTCCTATTTGTCCAGGTAAAAAGGTTACCTATATAAGGCATACTAGTAAGATTATTTATCAGAAGGTTATTAGCATATATGTCACTTTAACTATGGGTGTTACCACGTTCTTTTTCACTAGCTTTTAAGATGAAATTAAGGTCTCCAATAACTATTCATGGATTTCTATAAGTCATCCTTAAGTTTTTAAGGTGATCACATTGATTGTTCTTATCACTAACATTTAGAGCACCATATAAACAGGTCAAAAGAGTGATATTATTCTGACTGTCAAGCATAACAATGTAGTTTATCATGTTCATTTGAGTATCAATAATATGGAGATCAATTCCATCTTTCCAAAGAATGCATAAGACACCAGAGACACCAATAGGATTCAAAAGAGAGATATTTGGGTATTTGAATATTTTCTGTAAGTAATTCATCCTTTTAGATTGATTCTTGGTTTCGGATAAAAAGATTATATTAGGATTTTGGGATTTTATAAACATGTTAAGATGATTTCTGGTATCCTTGTTCCCAAATCCACAGACATTCCATGATATAATTTTCATGTTTAAAGAAGGATTCAAAAAAATATTGCAGAGTTTATGAATATGGTAATGCAATTTAAAGATGGTATCAAAAGAACAAAACTTATGCAGCACTTTCAAGTTTAAAAAGTGGATTTTGTATATTACCTTAGGCTCCCCTAATGTGTTGTCAGTTTTTCCCCCTTAATTGTGACCCTTTCTTTAGCATGTGTTTCCAATGTTTTCCCATCATGAGAGTGGCTAGATAATCACTTGACTTCTGTTGACTTCAGTTTCCGGTGATGCAGTTATCCTAAGTCTCTTCCCCAATCTTGCTGACTCATTATCGTCATCCATTTGAGATGCCATATCCATTATAAGAGATATGAGAATACCATCTTCAGGAGGGATGAAAGTAGTTTTAACAACCTCTTTTTTCTTGTGGCAACTTGGAGCAACAACATCATCTTTTCCTTCCACCAGATTTTTCTTGATTATAATATTGGACTTTCCAAACCAGTATGGTTTATTATGTGCTTTTTCCAGGAAACTAGTTGCTGCTTTGCAAGCCTTCATTGTATGCTTGATGATGTAACAGCTAGGACAGATGTTATGGGGTTGTTTTTCATAGTAGAATTTGATCCATCTCGTATACCCTGCAATATTTTTTGCCATATCTCCTCTTATTAGTGGATTATTTATGTCTATGATGACACAAACTTTTACTCCATCTTTGTCAACTGGGATAGCATCATGTGGCTCAATTGCCATAACCTCACCCATTAGTTTGCCAATATTGGTCACAGATATAACATTAAGATGTTCAGGCAGTAGCTTCTTAAGTTGAATCCAAAAACACTAGTGATTCCAATCAAGATCTTTGTAGATTATCTCAGAGTTATAATGATGAAGGATTACCAAGTTCCTATTGATGCTCCATGGTCTAGTAATGAATATGTTATTTTTTTTTTGTTTTTTCATCTTTGAACTTGAAGATCATTATGTTCTTATCAATTTCAAAAACCTTCACTTCTCCTTCTGGAATGTGATCCCATGCAAACTTGATATGGTGCTGCACTGCTTTAAACCCCATAGATCGTTCTTCCATGATAAGCATACCAATAAGGCAGTTATCCCAATCCTCAGTTATTTCATTATTTCCTTCTTTCGTCAGTTCTTCTGGAGTATCATCCTCATTGTCAAGTTCCAACGCTGCTTGCTTGAATTTTTCAGCCATATCAATAAGTTGTGTCTCATTTTCTTCTGCCATTGAATTCTTGATGAAACAAATAGCTATTGGTTCCTCTGATGCAATTTGGTCTTGATTTATATGATAAGATAACCCATTTGATTTAGGGTTTACCGAAATATGCAAAGATTTTTTGGTGCGGGATTTTTGGAAAGAAGATATATGGTGGTTATTGACTAGTCTCCTGTTTTCAGTAACAATATACAAGAACATCAATCGTAGAGAAATTTCATGAAGTAGTTTCCAATTTTGAAGTGGAATTTTTGAATTTCAAATTCCTTTTTCTTCCGCCTTTTTTGCCTTTGACTTTCCGTTAAAAGAATTTTGGATCGGTGCATACTGAATTGAACACTCTCATGATGGAGAAACAATGGTGACAACTTGGCTTCAACAATCAACATAGCTAAAAGAGAAAACGTTGTAATCACAACAATAACAAAGGCAAACGTCATTAAGGGGATAACAACCTGTAAACACATTAGAGGAGAAAAAAGGTTAATTAGAAAGACATTAAAAAAGATAATAAAGTTATCCTTTGAAATCTGATTGTATAAACTTGAATTAAAGCAGAACATGGATCATGAGCTTAAAGATACAATAAAAATAAACCAATTTTCTTAAAAAATCATGGAAATCTGGATTAAATTAAGAATCAAGGATGAGAAATAAAAACTATGGCTACTGAGTTGACATCACCGATTCGCAGAAAGGAGAGAGAATTGTCTTGGTAGTAATTAGTGAGATTTATTTCGTTTTGACTACTAATAAGTGTGAAAGGGAAGCATTTGGGAATTGAGTGTGCCATTCTGCATTGATCACATATTTATCTAGTCTTTCCTTGATATTTTGTTTCCCTTTCCTATGATTGTCCCAAGTATAGTCATTACCAATATAGCCTAATTCATAGAGTCCTGATCTTTCTAGGATGTTTGTGTAGTAATCACTATTAGTTTTGTTGAAAGTTACTCCTTCTAATTTTTCAAATTGGCTGAAAATCATGTTGAAATCTCCTATTACTATCCAAGGCATCATTATTTGGGAAACCTGTTTACTAATTTCTTCTAAAAAGTCCCAAGCTATGTTTCTATTAGTTGAATAGGGACTGCGATAGAAACATATTAGAACCCATTTTTTGTTTTCAAAAGAGGATTTGATAATGATATTTATCATGTTAATATTCCATTGAACAATTTCAAAATGGAATCTATCAATCCAAGAAACTACTAATACTCCTGTAGTTCCTATAGGGTCAACAATATGGTAATTAGGGAAGGAAGATACTATTTTTTTTGACAAGGGGTCTTTGATTTTTGGTTTCAGATAAAAAGAGAATTTCTGGTTTTTCTTTATGGAGAAGATTTGTTAAGTGATTTTGGGTTAAGGGGGTTTCTACATCCTTGCACATTACGGGCAAGAATTTTCATAATATTAGGAGTAAAGGAAAGAGCAGTTATTCAAGAAACAACCAAGAGATTCAATACAAAAGATTCAGAGAAATTCACACATAGAGCAACTGAATAAATAAATCAGTTTAATTTACTTAACATCTAAAGGAACAAAATAAGATGAAATTAAAGGGGATATAATGGAATCATAGATATGGTGAAATTTAAATGAATTTCAAAGAAAAATACATGTTTCTCTTCCTTCTGCGTTGGAGGGACAAGATCACAGAAAGGAATTGGTTGATAAGTGCTTGAGCTTGCCTTATGATCAGCAATGTTTGACCCGTATTGATTAATTTTAAAAACTTTTCCATCTTGTGAGGGAATGGAACAAAGATGTTCAGACGATGAGGAAGAAAAGAAATCACATACTGAAATTTTTAGTGCGAATTTTGGCTGAGTTAAAGGATTTTGAAAGGATGATGCAATGCAAGAAGAAGATATAATTGAGGATATCACAGGAAAATAAGGGGACACTATGGATTCCAAAGTATCCCTCCCAAAATTTGGGGAAGAGAAAGAGAGTCTTCTATTTACCCCAATTAAACTGTTACTGTTTGACCTAATAGGAGAGCTACGATTCTTCATCATAAGAAGGTAACGAGATAAAATTTTATGGAAAGTTAAACGGGAATGTTCGTTTATCTAGAACAGAAAAAGATGCTAGCGGCATGTCTTCATCAGAAGACGCAGATTCAGTAATGATAAATGGTCCTAATACATCATAAGAATTAAAAGCAAATGGTTGGGTTCTAGTTTGGTTTTCATGCCTATCATTATGTAGTGCAGGTTCCTCCTCAACATAGGTTCTGAAAATGTCATGGAATGTTTCACGTATTCCAGGCTGATTTAAGTACTCTTACACAGGAACAGGTACCCCAATGTGATCAAAGTTATATTTAGGATTTCAAACTTGAAATAACACGTTATTTAACCAATTCATATCGTCACTTGGGTAAGTTAAATTAACTGTGATATCATAAATATCTTCAATAGGTATTTCCCTAAAGTACTGCACAACTACCTACTTTGTATCCTAACCGCAGACAATGAGAACAAAATTTATGGTAGGTTAATGTAGTTGAAGTAAATGGAAGTAACGGGGTATCGTCCTAACTTAACTAGAAAATGATGTATAAGTGGTTTCTCAATGTTTACCCATAGAAGAACTCTTGTATTGCAGTCTGGGGTCTCGGATCCTCTAAAGATCCTAGAAACATGTCCTACTTTTCTTGCTATCAAACATATCATTTTCTCACTACGATGCTCACATTTAGCATTTGAGATAGAAGCCAATACTGGGATTTCTTTTACCAAGTCAGTAGAGATTTTCATTTCTTGGAAAGTTGTTGTAGCTGAAAGTACATTTCCGAATTGATACCAAGATCCATTAGATGATATCCAGTGAAAATCCTCTTCATTTTTAAATGTGATAATAAATAAATTCGGATTTACTTCCTTGATTTGGAACACAATTTGGCTCCCCCAAAAATTATTCAGTGCACCTCTAACTTCCCATGGGTGAAGGATCTCAGTTAAGAAAACACTAGCAAGAATATTGTGTTGTTTAATTCCAAAGTATCTAATAAAACAAGGAGGTGTAGGTAGAAGACCAATATTACTGTGATTTGCTAGGCGTTGAGCTAATGAAAGATCACTAAGTGTTTATAGAGATTAAAGGGTTCACCCATTGCAATAAGAAAGGAAATATAAGAAGATATCAAAAATAAGGAAATCAGAGAGAGGATAGAAGACTAAATACAGAGGGATAAACAAAAAACATAACAACACCAAAGTCGACGAAATCAGCACCTGTGAATGATACTGAAATCGAAAAAAAATGCACCTAAAACTTAACCAATGGAAAGTCGACAACTGAAAACTTTGAATATAAATAGAACCAAGACCTTCTTGACCAAGCAAAATTGGGGAGTACCAAACCTAAGAATTTCAAATATTGATGCAACAAAAAACAGGGAAGAAAGACAGGACACAGGGCAACTAGTCGCAAGACAGACTAAGGAGAAGTACTTATCTAGACATTACTTGACCCCATAACATACCCTAAAAAACCTTATTAAGAATAACATTTTGAAAGATATTATTTTTCAAAATGTTGAAAGATAACAAAGACAAGATTTAGTACAAGAGATCATGGAGTTGATAAAACATGGTGGATTAAAAGTAGCTAGTGTGTGCCACTCCTTTTTCTAATCCACAACCAAGGATAAACGGGCCGAAACCTAGACAAGTTCTCTAGCCATGCATGTAATGCACCTAACCTATAAAAGCTATGGACTATCATATAAAGGCTTAAATTAAAATGCATGTATCCATGCAAATAGGCATCTACGATCTATAGGTGATACTCATCACAAACAAAGAGAGGAAAGATTAGAGAGAGGAAAGATTACAGAGATTTTTAAATCTCGATACTAGAGAAAGGAAAGATTATCACTCCTTTTACAGGGATGCCTAAATTAGTTTTATAGCAATGCATTTAAAGCACCTAACATTTAAAAGCTATGAACTATCAGGTAAGGCCTAAAATTAAATATGCATATAACCAAGCGAATAGACATCTACGATCTATAGGTGGAACTCTTCTCATTACAGAGAACGGAAAGAGTACAGAGATTTTCAAATCTCATAATTAGAGAAGGCATACAACAGCAACAACGAGATTTAAAAAGATAATCAGAGAAGAGAGAAGAAGCCAGAGATAAGTCATTGAAATAAGAGAGAAGAAGAAAAATTATACGCAACAATAACGGGTGATTATCCTAAAACTACTATAAAAGAGGACAAAATTTGCATCTAATATATCAAAGAAAGCAACAGAGAAGACTAAAATTCACAAAATGACTTGTAATCATGATACTATTCCTGAAGGAGTTTCAATTTCCATGACAAGGGTTATGCGGTGCAGGGGAAATCATCTTCATAGGATGCATTATTATTTTTGCTATTTGTGTGGAACTGATTTATTTATGCATGCAGAACATGCTAAATATTTAGCATACGGCAATCTGAGGCCCGAAGTAAAGGAGGCTTTGGGTGAAGAGGTGAGGGCAGCGACTGAGAAACAAATAGAGAAGGAACTACCAATTGATGCCACTATATTATATAGTGAGATGTCACCTGGATTTGAGTATGGATATGTGCTCAAGATGGAGGCCAGGTGTAATTGGAATAACAGCAAGGGGAATTACAGAGCTTCAGAAAAGGCAGCAACAAGGGGAGAAATATCATATTAGGCTAAGAATATAGTCATTCAGTAATCTGTCTCTAGAAGGTTAATCAGTAAACTATCTCTAAATTTAGTATTTTGCAATTGTTGTTAGTTGTTCTATTTATCATTCCGTTCAAAGTTCTAAGAAGGGACGATGCAGATTCTAAGAAGGTTAGAAGCTAGACTTCTGAATTACGCGTAGCCTAGATGTAATGTTCTATCTCTTATGTAATTTATTTGTATTTAAGTCAATTCCATGTTAAAGATATATTCTCAATTTTACTATACGGAAGTAATTTTTCCTTACAAACCAAATTGGTTATAATGGATCCCTAAATGTTATTAGTTTTCACTGTGACAAACTTTTCTCATTCTAACACTAGTACAGAAATGGCCTTTAACCATGCCAGATATAAATTTCTTTGTCACGCCTTTTTGGTTTTGGCGTGTCTATAGGATATACTTCTACCCTATAGACACGCCATGTTAATGGGCGTGTTAATATAAGTGCTTTCAGACACGCCAGGGCTAGTAGTGTGTTAAAATATCAACCGTTTAGTCACGTTAACTTTAAATTTTTGATTGGGCATGTTTATATACCAGTCTATGGCCACATTAGGTTGTTGTGGTGTGTCCAAAAGGTTAATCACGCCATTTAAGGCGTGGTTTTGAAGTTGGTTCATTAGACACGCCAGTATATGCGTGTCCATAGTGTACGATTGATTGACACGTCAATATATGGGTGTCCATAGTGTACGATTTATAGACACGCCAGTATATGCGTATCCATAGTGTACTATTTATAGACACACCAGTATATGTGTGTCCATAGCGTACGATTTATAGACACGCCAAATTCAAAGTGTGGCCAAAAAGTTCTTCTTTGGACACGCTGGTATATGTGTGTCCATATTGTGTGTTCTATAGACATGCCGGTTTTATAGCGTGGATAAAAAAATCGTTTTGAAAAAATTACTAAAAAGGTTTTGGCCATATTTGAACGCATGACCTCGAAGGAGTTGGGTAACGTATCAATCCACCAAGCTGAACATCTTTAGATGTTTAAAATTAGTGTTTTGAAAAAACTAAACTGGTTCAACTATTCAACATTTTAATAAACATGCCAAATTCAAAGTGTGGCCATAAAGTTCTTTTTTGGACACGCTAGTATATGTATGTCATAGTGTGCGTTCTATGGACACGCCGGTTTTATAGCGTGGCTAAAAAGTTTGTTTTGAAAAAAATTAATAAAAAGGTTTTGTCCATATTTGAACGCATGACCTCAAAGGAGTTGGGTAACGTATCAATCCACCAAGCTGAACATCTTTAGATGTTTAAAATTAGTGTTTTGAAAAAACTAAACTGGTTCAACTAGTCAAGATTTTAATAAACACGCCAAATTCAAAGTGTGGCCAAAAAGTTCCTTTTTTGGACACGCTATTATATGTGTGTCCATAGTGTGCGTTCTATAGACACGCCGGTTTTATAGCGTGGCTAAAAATTTCTTTTTGAAAAAATTAATTAAATTTTTTCCCATATTCGAACGCATGTCCTCGAAGGAGTTGGGTAACCTATCAATCCACCAAGCTGAACATCTTTAGATGTTTAAAATCAGTGTTTTGAAAAAACTAAATTGGTTCAACTACTCAACATTTTAATAAACACGCCAAATTCAAAAAAAAAAGTTCTTTTTTTGGACACGCTATTATATGTGTTTTTGTAGTGTGTGTTCTATAGACACGCCGGTTTTATAGCGTGGCTAAAAAGTTCGTTTTGAAAAAATTAATAAAAATGTTTTGCCTATATTCGAACGCATGACCTCGAAGGAGCTAGATAACGTATCAATCAACCAATGTGCCCATCTTTAGTCTGCATAAAACAAAAAATGTCAATTAGACCCCAAATAGCGATCTCAAAGTTTGGTGACCTACCAACACCTCCCTTAATAACAATTCTGAGAGAAGTAAAGGGAATAATGAGGATTAGGTGTTGAAAATAGGTCTTGATAGGGTAATGATGTTCATTAGGGTGAAGGGGGACGCATGGCTTTGAATTACATCACGGTTAACTAAGCGTCATAAATGGAATTGAATAGACTCAAATGGGTATTTAGCATAGGGGTTAATATTTTCAACGTAATTCTCTACAGAAGAGGAAAATTTTAGGTTTAGCAAATTAGTTTGTGTGAATGGCAGATGTTCCTGGCCAAAATCCATCAAACTCCGATGATAATCATCCCGTTGTTCCACCAGAAACGCCTGAATATTCCCAAGCCAAATCACTTCTCCCTTATTTGAGTGTGATTGAGTTGTAGAAATTGAGAGATGAAGCACAATCAGAGATTGATCGTCTTGTTCAAGAGCAATTACGTCAAAGAGAAGAAGAAGAAGCTGCCTGTATCCGAAAAGAGCGAAGAATCGAGGATCTCTACACTGAATGGCTACCCAAATTCTTAGAATGGAAAAGTAGAAAAGATGAGGAAAAGGCAGAGAAGCATGCCAAAGCCCGAAGATATGGAAGTGCGACAAAGTGATTCCGAGGCTTCTGATGGATTTGAATATGTCGTGGAGAAAGTGAACACCAGTGACCTTGAATCTGATGTTGCAGAGGATAAACGCAAGATGGATGCTTATCATGGGAGATTGAAGAGCCGATTCGAGTAAGAACTTGCCAATCCAAAAATCTTTGCACGCACCATGAGTGAAGGTAGGCCAAGCAAGGTAAGGGTAAGAAGACGAATTTCCATGGTAGATGATGAGGAAACTGAGAGTCACGAGAATGGAGAAGATGAGGACAGTGATGAACCATCGTCATCCAGTGAAACATCACCTGCGCCTTCATCTAACAGTGATGATGGTGAACGTTATGAAGATGAAGGATGGGATACTTACCAACATGATTGGTGGTAATATCTTCAGAATTACCAGGAAAAGCTAGTTTTCCAGGATTTGAGAAAAGCTTGAAAACGATCAACAAGTCTTTAACAAAACAGTTTTTATGGTAATTTTTTTCCATCCTTCCTTTTTTGATGTTGGTGCAGATGGTGTGAAGATCTTTCTTCTATTTTTGGTTGTAAATTCGGTCGGCTTTCTTCCTTCTTTGGTGGTGTTGAATTGAAAAGATGGAGTTATGCAGGGAACGTTTTCGGTGGTTTTTTCAGGTATGTTACAATGTTCAGTAGTATCCAGAATTTTGGAACAAGTAGAGTGGAATTCAGCTTCTGGTTTGATATTTTGGTATTTTGAGACTGGGTCGTTTGAGAATTAACCGATGAAATCTGAATGTAATGCTGAACTGAAACTTGGAGACTCTTAATGTAACTATTTATGAATTGGTTGATGTTTATTTCAAGGATGTTTGAGTAAAGTTTGTACTTGTTTTTATTGGAATCAATATTATTTTGCAATGATTTTTTGTTTATGAGGGTAGTAAGAAATAACAAAGATCTGTAGATGATATAACTTCTAATGAGAATCACAAAGACTGAAAACATGATCAAAGAAAAGGATGCACACGTCAGGATGACATTGCAGAGCTCTCTCAGGTATCAATCCACCAAGTTTCCCATCTTTCAATTGCAAAATCATTGCAATTTAAACACGAAATCTTAATTCTTCTCTTATATTTGGTTCGATGGATCATTTAAATCACCAAAATCATTGCAATTTCAAATGTATTCACCTCACTAATCATACACAATTCACTCTCATCGCAAGAATCACAAGCAGATCTGGCATCACTATCAGCATCACTAGCATTACAAGAATCAGAAGAGTCACAAGCATCACTTACAGCACAGGAAACAAAAATTACACCCAAATATCGACCTGCCTGAAGTCTCTACTCATCATGGGGGGAATTTTTTTGACCATCTGACTCAGAGGCCTCTTCACAACATACCCACTCAGATGAAAGCTGATCCTAAAAGACTATTTTAGGCCCAGTTCTAAAAGAAAATCTATGTGCAAGCCTAATACTATTACTACTAATCCTAACATGACATAATATTTATTCAACAATCAGTATAGCCAAATCCAAACTCATCCAACATTGCTAAAACCCATCTGCATACAAACCCTACCATGATTTAATAATCAATTTTTTCAACAATCCATACATTCATTATCTAATTAACAGGAAATTCCAAACTGCTAACTTAAATTTGTACCAAATTCAGTACCATGATGATCATCATTACCAAAATAGTACAACCCAAAATCAAAAACAAAGGCTAAGAGTATATAATTTACACTAACCAGTTCCTTGAACAAAAACCAAAAAATGTTCAAACGTAATCGTTCATCTATTAGCAAACACAAACAACTACATTCTATCACCTGGCTTGTTGCTTAGTCCTTGGAAATGGTTGCTCAGATGCAGTCGTATGAGAAGCAAGGCCTGCTATTGGTGCTTGTGCTTTCCTTGCAGTTCTACCCTTAATGTCGTCCCGATAGTTATCATCCATGGATGTCCTTTGCCGGTCAAGTTTATCTACCTTTGGCAATTTATACTTATTCCGACAAATAACTGCCGTACTGAATTCCTCGTCGACTTCATCACCAGCATATTTCCAGATTTGGGTAGGTGCACCTAACACAATAGACTTTATTTATTTTCCTGGTATGGCACATAAAATACCTTCTTAGCTTGGGAGGCTACAACAAAAGGATCATCCTGGAGTCCCAACTTATCAAGCTCAACCAAAATGTAGCCAAGTTTGTCTTTTGATACCCCTACTTTGGTAACCCATTTACACCTGAAAAGTGGCACTTTCAACGAATGATATGTTAGCACCCATATATCTTGTAAAAAACCATACTAATCCGCCAGATTAAGGGTAATACCCGCTTGTCTAATGTGCGTGTCAGTTGCCTGTACGTAAACCCCGCTATTCTGGTTAACGGAACCATCATGAGATTTTGTGCGAAACAGGTATCCGTTGATGTGATATGCTTCGTATGTCTCTACTTGTGCATTCGGTGGGATTGATAGCCACCATAAGTACTGATTGAAGTTTTACCTAGACTCTTCCCACTCACTCTCAACCTGAAATAAATTATAAGGATTAGCCTCCGTCTCAACGCAAAAGTTACATAACAAGAGTGACATTTTCTGCAAACTCTTACCACTTTTTGTAACCATTTGGCGAACTATTAACCTTTTTTTTTATCTAGTTGTCTATCACTCATACCAAGATATTTATCCTTCAAAAAATTCTAGTGTCGGATGGACAGTGCAATGATTAATGTTATTATCTTTATAGAAATTCAGACACATAATCAAAAACTAAATAAAAACTGAGGTTATTTGGTTAGATCTAGTTATACTTACTCAACGTAAGGAGCAACTTCAGGTGAATTCCACAATGCATAGAAATGCGCTTTATCAAACAGATCCTTATCAACACGAGGAAACTTAGGATTTGACATTGGTTTTCCCCTAAAAGAATAAGAATCTTCGCCAGTGTCATATGTGTTGAGTTTGTCTGGTGGAATTCCGACTGTATCATTCATGCTTTGTTGGTGCTCACTGATAACCTCAATTGTCTCTTCCGCAAGGTTCCCTTCAGCAATGCTTCCTCCAGGTATGTTTCTGTTTTGCACATGCCCTTTAATGACCTTCATGCACCTTTCAAACTGATAAATCCATCGAAAGAATACAGGACCACAAATTTGCACTTCCCTGGTAAGATGCACAGTTAAATGAACCATATGATGCCGAAAAAGGCTGGAGGAAAGTATTTCTCGAGAAAGCACAACGAGATCCGACTGCAATTTTTCTAGCTCTGCCACATTGATTTCTTTTCTAGATATTGCCCTGAAAAAGAAACAAAACCTGATAGTAGCATATCTTGTTGGCTGCGGCATAATTGATTTCGATCATGCAATTTTATTTCGATAAGCTTTCGATCTTTTCGATTTACCAGTGTTGAAAAGTTTGAACAATACCCTTGTGGAACCTTTATCTCGGATAATGTTGCACATAACTCGTCTTTTTCCTCCGGGCTTAATGAGTGATATGTTGCTTTTAGTATACATCCCCCCTTGCCATTTTACCGAGGTTGCAACTCGTCGCTAAAACCCATCTCCTTCAGGTCCATTAAAGAAGCAAGGTGGTCTTTCGACTTAAATTCATTGTTCAACAATGTTCCAACGATAATCTCGCATAAATTCTTTTCAACGTGCATGAAATCTATGCAATGGTGGATAACAGATGCTGCCAGTAGGGAGGAGCCGGAACCTGATAAACACATTTATGTATCTAATTTGTCCTAAATGTTCCGTATTGTTAGTACTCGTTTTCGTACTTATTATGGTGTTTTTGTGTGTTTGTAGGTATTTTTTTGAAATAAATATTGTTGGAAAATTCGGCTCGAAAAGTTGCTCGGAGTACCCCCTGGAGGACAATTTCTATACGGACCCCCATTTTTGATAAGGGGCACCCACGGCTATGTGTAGACCATTTGTCTATAGCACCCAATGGTTATTTGGCACCCAAGACGCAGGATAAGGGCTAACCTCCTTCTTCGTTTGAATTAAGAAAAATGGCGGGAAAATATGTATGCTACTAACAGATTTTCAGTTTGTGATTTGGAGGGGTTATAGTGTGATTCAATGGCTAAAATTTCATGGGAAGACTTGATTCAGCGTAACAGGGCTGGTAATGGTTATCGTTTGGAACAGAATTGGCTAGAATGGTAGATTCGAACATTGAACACATTCTCGGGTTTATCTTCGTGTGAGATGTTCTATTGGATTTGTGGAGGACTTCAGTGAGACTCAACCACTGATTTCTATTGGGATGAATGTGATATGCCCGGAAAATGCTGGTATGGGTGTTTAAATGAGTTTACTTGGGCTGGATAATCGTTGGGAAGACAACAGGGGAGTACGTGTGAAGTTGAGATAATCACGGGATTACAACTTGTTTGTACGTCTGATCATCGTGCTTGGATTGAGATTAGTCGCTGCAGAATCGTAGAGGAGTTAAATAAGGAAGATTCAGCACTGGCTGACAGCGTGAGAAGAGAAGATAGGAAATAAAATATCTCGAGATTATTTTCTTTTACTGCTGAGTTATGGAGAGATTATCTGAACTAATGATGAGCTATTTTCTTATTTTTATTTATTTTCATTTATTAAACCTGAATCAATCTCATCAAGTCTGAGTGAACGACAACCTTATTTACCACTATATAAAATTCGAACAATTTTTTTGGCGCCGCCGACGCGGATTTGTTTTTAGATTTTTTTAGGTTTTATTCTATTTATTCTTTTTTACGCGTTTTGGTATTTTTTTTTTTCTTTCAGATTTGGAGCTAAGCTAAAGAAAAAGAGAAAGTGCCGAAAAGAAAGGCAAAGCCCAAAAAGAAAAGAAAAGAGAAATCCAAAAGGAGTGAAGAAGAATATTTTGTAAATAATTTTATTTTATTTTTTTTAGAAACTGTAATCAAGGTTTTTATAATTGTAATCTTTTATTTTTGGACCTTTTTTTTTTCTTTCGGACATTGGACATTATTTTATATTTATTTTTTTAAACCCTATGGAAGGGTAGTTTTAAATAAATTGTTTGCAGAGAAGGACGACAGTTACGATACTGTTTCGGCCCCTCGGATTCGTACACTGACATTGGAGTCGGTGGTCCGAGTCGAATTCAACGTTTTAGCCCCGTCTGGAACGTGAGGTAAGATTTCTAAACACCCGCGAATCCCCTGTCAACTGGTTTACTGGATGATTTTGTATGCATATATGTTGAGGACCTGAAATCAGATTTAATTTTCTAGTAAAGAGCAAGGCCTGGACAAATCAAGATAAGGACTCGAATTTCATCACTGTTTCCTTCTTGCCCGCCTTAGGATCACGTAACCTAAGCGAACCTAAGCCTTGAAATTTGGACTAGAACGAGACCGATAGGATAAGGAGCTTAATAGGAAAATCGTTCGAAAAATATTGGTTGCTCTATTGAGCATACTTCGAAGTTCATGATGGTTTCTGTAAATTGAATGCGCCGCCTTGTAATGCCGGTGAGGCGTTGGGTATCAAAGCTCCACTGAGATTCCCTCGTCTCAATTCAACTTACTTTAACTCGGATTGATTCAAGAGAGGTTTACTCAGATTGAAGCTGTTCTAGAAACAATCTAAGGGAGCCATCATGTTTTTTGTTTGCTAGATAAAATAGGCTTGTTTTGGTCGAGTCAGCCTTCTTTGTGCTTGTTTATAATTCCCTTGCAGTTAGGATGTCGAACTTGTATTATACTAGCCAATACAATGAGTACCCGACTAAGTTTCTTGGACATTATCCTTTTTATGACCATAGAGTGAATAGTGGTTGGGAGATCCAAACTTTTGAAGGTTGTGTTCCATACCATCGTGAGCCCAATTAATATCCACATACCCACAGTTCATACGAGCAAAACAATCCATCTATTTTTATAAAAGAGTCTCTCAAGATTTTCAATGAGTCAACACGGAAATTTCACTTATTTATGAAAGAGACTTATAACATTTCGCTCCCAGAAGAGTCCATAGAGCAGTCAACTAAGATGTCTCTAGAAGAGTCACTCAAGCAATTTACTGAGAGTACAAATTTGATTATGGAAAAACTTGCTCGGGATAGTCTTAATTTCAAATATAGTGTTCACAATACCACCCTTGAATATAAGGATAGTTTTTATTCACATGATCAAGATGACGAGGTTAGAATTAGTAAGACTACTTGTTTAAATGAGGTTCGATCATTTTCATGTTATTATAATGATGAGGATAGTATTGATGAAGAACATAAAATATATAGGCATAGTGATGAGGAATCTGTTACTCCCAATGAGCTTAATAATGGTAATGTTAATTCAAGTACAAATCCAAATAATTTTAATAATTATTCACCTATTCAAAAGGACGAGGATTTGACTAGAAATATCCCCGTTTTAGACGATGTAATATTTCCTTTTAATGAAGCCAACGAAGGTTTAGAGGAACGAGTTTATTTTGAGTCTAGCGATTTAGAAACAATAGTCTTAGACAAAAAAGGTGAACTTATAGAGATGAGTGAGGATGAACCTAACTTAGAAGAATAAATTGACCAGTTCCAGGAATCAGATGATCTTGAAACTAGGAAAGTTGTGACTAGTCTTTCTAGAGACACTAAAAACTCTAAGTTTTGGGGTGATTATCATTATCCATGTGCTTTAACTATTACAAAGGTACCTCCCTTGGGATTTGATATATGTGCCTCAACCATTGTTCCAAATTACCTTCATACTAGCTTTCCCGAACATCATGATGTCCATAATGAATCTCAGTTGTTAGAAACTCATCCTATGGTTGATGTGGTTAACCCAGGCTATGATACCAAGATTGACTTTGTTTTCCCACCAAAAAAATTTCTTTCAATTGTGGGAGCTTATGAGTTTCAGATGTGTCGGTTATTGAGTTTTGAGACTAAACCTAATTACTTTAGGAGATTAGGGTCGACACATTTGTTTAAGTTTGACCATCACTTTCATCGTTGGAGTATAAGGTTTTTGTGGGTACATCGCTGATAAACCAACCCGAGATTAACTCGGTTACTAGTGAGTTAGTATTTTATTTTATAGGTTAGTTTTGCTCGAGGACTAGCAAATAATAAGTTTGGGGGTATTTGATAGACACATTTATGTGTCTAATTTGTCCTCAATGTTCCGTATTGTTAGCAAAAATTGATCGAATTTTATATAGTGGTCAATAAAGTTTCCGTTAACTCGGACTTGATGAGATTGATTCAGGTTTAATAAATGAAAATAAATAAAAATAAGAAAATATATACACAAAATAGTATCAAGATGGATAGATACTGGGACTCGGGATCTCACTGTTTTTCATATACATGGGTTGTAGAAATTAATCCTTGACATTTATAGCTCCAAAGACAAGAAATATTAACTCTATTCTTTGCCAAAGTAGATTTCGTAAAACATTAATTGTAGGTTGTAAGCATGACACATCAAAATTACCTAGAACTAAGCATGGTTCGTCAAACAAAGTGAGTAATTAATAGAAATCATAATTCATTTAAAAATCAGTAAAATAGTAATTATGGAATTAATTAAATTTACCACATGATGAAATTCAGCTTCGTCAGTCGTCCCAGAGATGGGTTCTAGCTCCGTATGGTGAAAACACACTCAAAGGAATTTTTCATTGCTCAAAAAGGTGTTTACCAGGAGAAAAGGTGTAAAGCAGTGTGCTTGTAACTGTTATAGTTTTTACAGAACTCACTGTTACAGAGAAACACTAACAGGATATTGCGAATTTAAAATAATTGTTACAAAAACTGTTACAAAGGTATGGAATTTGAAAGTATAGGCAACGGTTTCTGCGACTGTTTCTATATGTTGTTATGTGTTCTTCCTCTTCTTCTTCTCTGCAGCAATGGTGATTGTCTGCAACTCGATTTTGAGCCTCTGTTCGAACCCCTAACACTCCATCCCCTTCTATTCTACACTAGAATCATATTTATACTCAACAGGGCCACAAATAACTCATCATTACTTCAGATTATCTCTCCATAAATCGGCAGTAAAAGAAAATAATCTCGGGATATTTTATTTCTTATCTTCTCTTCTCACGCTGTCAGCCAGTGCTGAATCTTCCTTATTTAACTCCTCTACGATTCTGCAGCGACCAATCTCAATCCAAGCACGAGAAGCACACGTACAAACAAGCTGTAATCCCGTGATTATCTCAACGGCACACGTACTCTCATGTTTTCTTCCCAACGATTATCCAACCCAAGTAAACTCATTTGAACACCCATACCAGCATTTTCTGGGCATATCACGTTCATCCCAATCGAAATCAGTGGTTGAGTCTCACTGAAAGTCCTCCACAAATCCAACAGAACATCTCGCATGAAGATAAACCCGAGAATGTGTTCAATTTTCGAATCTAGCATTCTAGCCAATTCTATTCCAAACGATAACCATTACCAGACCTGTTACGCTCAATCAAGTCTTCCCATGAAATTTTATCCATTGAATCACACTATAACCCCTCCAAATCACGAACTGAAAATCTGTTAGTAGCATAAATATTTTCCCGCCATTTTTCTTAATTCAAACGAAGAAGGAGGTTAGACCTTATCCAGCGTCTTGGGTGCCAAATAACCAGTGGATGCTATAGACAAATGGGCTACACATAGCCGTGGGTGACCCTTAGAAAAAGTGGGGGTCCGTATAGAAATTGTCCTCTGTGGGTACTCCGAGCAACTTTTCGAGCCGAATTTTCCAACAATATTTATTTCCAAAAAATACCTACAAACACACAAAAACACCATACTAAGTTAGAAAATGAGTACTAACAACACGGAACATTAAGGACAAATTAGACACATAAATGTGTCTATCAGAACCATATATTGAAGTTTTTCCAGTAGGGCCTTTTGGTCTCCTTCTCCTTCCCCTTCCCTTTTTTTGGGTCGATGGTCTTTTCGATTCTCTTCATCTTTCCATCTCTTCCAGGGTTATCCTGCACGAATTCCACCACAATGTTCTTCCGTCCCTTTCCCCATTTATTCTTTATATACTTTACCTCATTGTATATTTGTGACGGGGTCATAAGATCCGGAGCCTTTTCAGCTTCATCTTTTCCGTTGAACCCCTTCTGACGTCTGAATGGATGAACGTATTGTAGGTATCTTCTATGCCCGGGATAAACCTCTTTTATGCAATGTTTTAGCCTGACATAGTAAGTATTTCCTACACACCTTATTGGAGTCTCGTCCCTGGTAGGGGCAGCCACACAATGTACCGAGAGCAGGGTAATCATTTATTGTCCATAAAACAACCGCACGTAGAGTAAACATCTCTTGTTTCAGCGCATCAAAAAATTGGACTCCCTCAAACAATTCCTTGAGATCCTCGACAAACGGTTGTAACATAACATCAATGTCCTTGCAAGGCCCCCCATCGATAATTAATGACAACATGGTGAACTTTCTCGTCATACAAAACTCTGGCGGAAGGTTGTAAATCACTGTAAGAATTGGCCACACACTGTGCTGTTTTTGCATGCCTTTGTTTACGTCAACCCCGTCAGCCGAAATGCCTAGCCGCAGATTTTGAGGATCATCACGAATTACGGGATATCTTTCATCTATATTTTTCCATGCTGGTGAATCCGCTGGATGACGTAAAACACCCTCTTCTTTATTTCTGGTGTCGTGCCACAATAAATATTCGACAATTCTCTTTGATTGAAACAGTCGTTTCAGTCTTGGGATAATTGGGAAATACCACAAGACTTTTGCCGGAATATTTTCATAAACCTCGTGAGTGGTGTCGTCAACTTTCCATCTTGATTCCCCACAGGTGGGACACTTGATGCGATCCTTGTAATCCTTCCTATAGAGAATGCAGTCATTGATGCATACATGTATCTTTTCGTAACCTGAACCCAAGTTCATTAAATAACTTGTCGGAAGATCCGTGCTTGCTCTCCAGGTTAAACAGTTCACACATTGCAGATATCTTTGTAAAATTGGCACATCCTTCGTATAGGGGTTTCCAAACATCTTCGAGTATCTGTTGCATCTTCTCAGAATCCTATGAAAAGTTGTCTCCTAATAAAGCACTAACCATTTCTATAGTCTCTGCAGCATGTGTTGGTTCATCAGAGTGCGGACCGTCGCTGCCATTACCATCTAGAAGTGTCCACCTTGATGACGCTTCTCCGTCTCCGTGCTTAGTCCATACCGCTTAATTTTGAATGAATCCAGAAGAATATAAATGAAACTTAACTTTACTTTCCTTGTGCGCGTAGAGGTTGAGACATTTCACACATGGACATAGAAACTTAAATTAGCCCTTGTTGTGTGGTTTCCGTTTCCCATTCGCAATATCCTGTTGGTATGTATGCGTAGAAAACTTTATAAATGCATCGACTCCGTCTTGATAACGCGGTTTGGTTCTATAGGTATACATCCAAGATTTATCCATTACTCTAGGATCCATTATGAATTCTCAGATACCTGGACGGAGAAAAAACTTGTGAACATCTTGTGAAAATGCTATTGTGGTCCGAATAAAACTACGAAATATCATTGCAAAGAGTAATTCATACACAAAGAGTAATCACAAATCACAATGTGAGTTCAGTTATCATATATGAATCATACAAATAATCAGAGGTTAGCTACCTACATATAGTTGCATGTGAAGACAATATTTACCCTGCTATGACCATTAGAGTTACAATCTTAGTTAACAAAGCAGTACTGAAAAGAATTAGTTGCACGGTCGATCCGATTATTCCGCAAAGCAAAACTGACAGGGGAGTATATGGTTTATCCAGGAGATGAATAAAATAATCAAAGTAAACCACTTGTTTCGTTTTCTAGGGGAGGTTAGAAGATTTAAGAGTATAAACATGAAATGATTTAAGACGAGAGAGATGAACACAGAGGGTAAATGGAAATTTGGCAATATACTAATATATAATTTGGCAAAATATTTAAGTGTCTATCGTAAATAATTTGGTAAAATAGGAAGGTAAAGATCCTTCAATTTGCATGCTGCAAGTTCTATGTTAAGAATTTTTTCAGTCAAATCTTGTTATCATGCTGCATAATTTTCTTCTTTGACATCTCTAAGAGACCGGAGTGCGATGTGACTAATATTCATTCCATCCTGAAGATTGTTTTTTGTTCGTACCTGAATTCGGAAAATAAATCAAAATGATAGCTAAAAAGCAGAGTATGTGTTGCTGTAGTTGTTATAACGATACTAAAGTAAAACTAACTTTGTAAAAAGTGGAGTACGTGTTGGTACAGTTGAAAAATAAAATCGTAAAAACTGGAAGAAGTTATGGCCCCAATTAGAATTAAGTGAACTAAAACACATTACTCTAATTGTGTGTTCTGTCAAATTAGAATTAATATTAACCAAAGCTTGATTCATCCAATTAACATAATATGTTTGATCATTGATGGATTTCATCAAAGTCTCACAATATGATTCATAGATAACATAATTAAAGTTGTTAGAGGGTGCCAGAGTAACAGCTGCAAGCATAGCCTTACATTCCAGCTCCTAAGCTTCAACTCCTATCTTCATTCCTCCATTGAAGCATTGTCCTTGCACCCGAAAGCAGCTACCTGCACAATTCCTCACTATTAGCCCTATTCCAACTTGTAATGAATCTGACTTAAAGAATCATCAAAGTGTAGAAGAAACAAGATTAGTTCAAGGAGACAAAAGTTTATTAATGCCATCTATTGACATTGTACTATTTGGAGTTATGTTCTGAAAAATCTTTGAACATCAAATAATCCAAACTGATGCTTAAAAACAAAAAATTGTCCAAACTGAAACCATTAGAAATTTATTAATCTCATGTCTAGTGATTCCTGCACCAAAGGTAATATTGATATTTAAAACCAACCAAATAGATCTAGCATAACCACATTCAAGGAATAAGTGATTACTGGATTCCACAAGATGATTACACAAACTGCAATGCAATGAAGTAAATGATTGCAATGCCAAATAAGAGTATGAAGTCCGATTCACCCACCATTGAGTTCTGGTGGTACTCCGTAGATGGTGGTACTCCGAAAATATGAATACTATGAAGTAAACGATTTCATCAAATGTGAATGCTTCCCCTTTTTCCTCTAAGTAGCGCGCTTTCATGACTTCGTGCTACAAAAACAACACACCAACTTATTTGGTTACATATAAGTTGAAAAAATTATTGTGCCGAATAAACCATAAAGATATATACAAGTTATAAAGGGGACAAGCTATGGTAGCTTGCGTGCGATATTCGGTGTTTGATTTTAAAAAACCCAGCTACCGCATCTAGGATGATGTTGTGCCTATCCTTGATTTGTTGAACACTTCTTATTTACGGGTTCCCATAATCTTGGATAAATTTGTTATGTATCTTCGCCCAATAGGTCTCGGTCGAGCAGCGATCTAGAACTCGACTTCGGTTGCCAAATCTTCTGCGGAGTCAAACGATGCCGTTTGTTGTATGTGGAGGTAGGGAATGAGTAGGTTCTCTAATAGGATACAAGTGGAGTGCACGTGCGTCGCTGGTCGAACACCGAGTTTCAAATACGTCTTCTTCCCTGTTAAACCAGTTGCATAGCATGATAGAACACCGTTGCGAAGTGAAGATAAAAAATCGAGAGAATACAACAACAGATTCTCCTTTCCGGCTCTATAACAACGCCGCTTAATATACAATGCAACTTTTACTCCTCACAACAATATGATTGAGCACAAGAAGAACCTAAGGTCAGAAAGCCAAAGATGTGTTCTTAGAAAGTTAAGCATGCATCACTTGAGTTTAGAGTTTGAACTTCAAAACGTAACTCTCTACAAAATTGGGTGCAGACGGACTGAGCCTTAATAACATTGAGTTTGCAAATTTTGTTACTATAAAACTACGGCACTTGGATTCACTGATTTATTACCCCATCCATACATATATGAAAATATAACCCAAGTTAGTGATCTCACTTACAGAAAAAGAGACATCCAAGATTTTCAAGGAGGATAGGCAGGGTAATTGTAATGGAATAAAAGCAAAAAAAAAAAAAAACATCAAACATCTCAAACTTATCAGAAAAGATAATAGAGATCCTCTCCGAAAACACTATACCAGAAAGCAGAAGAAATGGTTGTGAATGAGATAAATAAACAACATATTTGAACAACAAAGAAAAATCCAAGGAAAACATCAAGCAAGAAACTAAAAACCAACAGATAAAGATATGCAATCAACTCTTGACTAGTGAGGCTATGTTCTTAATTCATGCGGTTGTACCAGCTGACTGATATATCAAACTCCTATCCTAGGTTCAGAATCATCACACCAACTAGATTATCAACCTCAACCCAAATTTCACCACCACAATTAGTCTGCAACAATTTCAATAAGGAATTGGACATTTAACATGTCAGATTCTTAAATATTTAAGGAATTTCTTGGGAATGTTGAACAATAGTTTTCATCAAATTATCCTCTATCTAGTGCCAAAAGGAGATGAGCGAACTATAAATTCATATGCTTGAACTAGTTAACAGAAAACATTAGACAGAACCATGAACAAGTCATACCGACGACAAACGAAATTACACAACACAAAAAGGTCGTGAATATGACTGAATTCCAACATATATGATATATTTCAGCTGCCATTTGGACAAAGATCAGGAGTGCTCAATTATCTTGCCAGCCTAAATCCATAAAAAAAACCACTAGTAACAAAATTTAACTCAACCTAAACCAAATTCCACAATTTCTGTCACAAAATTAATACTTTCTAACAAAAATCAATAAGGTCACCATAAGGAAACGTGATCATCCATGTGAACCCAAATCCAAAATTACAATCTTACTATTAGAATTTATCAGAGACGGCTCTAGATGAACTCTCTCTAAATTGGTTTATGATAATAAAAAAATGAAAGACCTGAACAAAACAAAAGAAACCCTAACAATGTCGATGTGCTTTCACAATTTCCATCATAGATAAGATATAGAATCCCAGACAAGATCATAAAAAACTCTTAAAATTGACAGAACCCTAGGCTTACAAAATATAGTAGAAAATGGTTTTAGTTTTAGGAAATGTATATACCTGAAACCCTAGCGATAGTGATTTCAAATTAAGAAAAACCCATCCCCCATTCATGAAATTAAAAAAAGTAAGTTCGAATTTAATATGTTAGAGAAGTATAGAATTTTTTTTCCTATTTCCTTACCTAGGGTTTCTCTATTTCGCCTCTTCCAGTCTATCTGCCGCGCAAGTAAGAGAAGGAAATAAATTTTCTATTTCTTTTTTATCTAGTTATTAAAGCTAGGGGTGGGACTTGGGTTGGTTGGGCGGGTTAGAAGGTTTAGCCGAGGCAGACCTGAGTTAGGAATGAACGATTTTTTGGGGACCATGGATTTTTAGGGGGGCCATGGTTTTATTTTTGGTAAAGACGTTACAAGTAAATCTTGGTCACCCCTTATCTAGATATTTATATTAATATCTAAGTTACCCTCCTGATTAATTTTGGGTAATGATTAGTTAGTATTAATAATAGTTAGTGTAATGATTAAGTTAAAGATAATTAGTGAGATTAAAAAATAGATGATTTTTTTTTAAAAGAAGTAGAATTATTGAGAGAGTAAAGTTAAAGAAGATGAAGAAGGAAAACATGAAAAACGATGGATTTTCCCAACCACAACCGGAGGAAGAATATTTGGGTACCCAGGTATGCTCCAAACTTAGATAATGTTTGTTGAATTGCTCCAAATTTTAAAAAAAAAATGTAAATTTTGATGGTAGATTTGTGCTTGTTCGGTTACCTTATGTGAAAAACAGGTATCCGAACTCATCTGAAAGTGTAGTTCGGTTACTTTTTCCAAACACGCAGGTTACCGAACTCGCACTTTAATGGAGGTTTTTAGTCGTTCGGTTAACAGACATGTTACCGAACTTTGTTTATAGATTTACAGAGTCATGTTCGGTTGGTTCGCAAACTTTAACGCAACTGCATATCTAACCGAACTCTACATGTATTCAATTAGTGAAGAGTTCGGTTTGTCAAGATTTTTTTCGAACAAACCGAACATAGTGGGACAAATTCGGTTAAATTGAAACTCTACATAGTAAGAAATATAACACAGTTTGGTTACATTGGAATTTTTTTTTCTTTTTGTGCTATAAGTAGAGTTGGTTACTAGAGAGTCTCAGATTTTTTTGCGAACCAACCGAACAGAGTAGGCAAAGTTCGGTTAAATCATAACTCAACAAAATGGGAAAAATAACATAGTTCGGTTACATTTTTTTTTTAATTATGGGTAGAGTTCGGTTACTTACTAGTTTTAGAAATTTTTGCGAACCAACCGAACTCGCAGTTCGGTAACCTAACTTTAAATCCTATTGAACCGCACTGTTCTTCGTGTTCTTCCTTTCAAGAAGTTCGGTTAAGAAAGTATGAGTTTTGTGAAATGCGTCCTAACCGAACAATGAACTGTAACTTCCATATGAACCCTATTTTGATGATATCTATTCAATTAAAAGTGAAGAAGAGAAGAACATGAGAAAATAATAATTTTGAATCGAACAAGGAACATCAAGGAAAGAGAGAAGAAGAAGAGAATATTTTTTTTTCAAAACTAAAAAATTTCGATTCCCCTCCTATTTTTGTTTTTGATTTTGATAATAGATTCATTTAGATCAGAAGTATATGATTAGATTTTGATTTTGATTAGGTTAGTTTTAATTTAAATTAAAGTAAAGGGTAAATGTGTATTTACCTAAATTTAGGACACCCCTTATAAGTATAGGGAGGTTGGCCTAATAAGACCATGGTCCCCCAAAAAAAAACCATGGTCCATAAAAAATCATTCTTAGGAATCCTTTGCCCAGATTTCCCATCGAATCCGTGGAACCCATGAAGGTACTGCCCAAGTCCGCCCAAGTTATGTTCGTCGGGTTCCCCGGGTTGGCCCAAGTTTCGCCAGACATACGAATTTGTTAATATGATAATAACAATTTTTAGTAATAATAAGATTTAATTGCTACATTAATGTTAAATTTCCAAATAACCACAGAATATTTACAATAATAATACTGTTTTGTATGTCGTGTTGCGTGTCTCATATATGCAGAAACATATAACAATATAGGGATGTGTCCTCTTACACCAATCTGTAATTTTGTCACATTAGATGCTTTGGAATAGGTTTTTTGTTTTACACAGTTAATATCTGTGCTGATGTAAATCCTTACTTATTTCTGGTAACTAGTAGGTCCAAATAGGAAATGTTGCCGAAGAATATCTTGAAGACCGGTGCTTCATGTGGGCAAGAGCACGCGAAAACAAAGACGAAATTGTTCAAGACAAGTTTTTCAGGAAGAAGACATCTGAAGTTGTGAGAAAACAAAAACTTTACAGTCCTCGTGTTTTTAACCAAAGTAAGTGCAAAGTAATTGCGCAAGGTTTAAATCAGAATTTAGCACATTATTTGAACAGGAAGAGAAGCGGAAGATGATTCAAGAGGGAACTCTAATGGTTGGTCATAACGAGGATTCCATAAAAGTTGCGATCGGCCCAGATAAGGGTGGACGTGTCAAGGGGACTGGCTTTGGAGTGACGGCAACCCTTTACTTTCCAAATGGAAGAAAACCAAGACACTCGAAAGAGAACGATGAACTGCGTGAAAAGATGAAACCTAAGGAGAAAGAATTAGAGTCTACTAAAAATGTGTATCAGAGATTGACAGATAACTTGTTATCTCAAGGAGTCGACATTGCGAAAATTGTGGGAAACATTATTAGCAAGTCTGGAGGAGAGGTAAGTGAACCGAGTTTGATTAGATTGTGTATTTTTTTTGAAAAGATTGGCAGACAGTATCTGATTTTTTCAAACAATGTGTTCAACTACAGTCACAGGATGCAGGACCTATCAATGCCTCCAATCGATCTAAGAATAACATAGGTCCAAAATCAGTTAAGCAACTTCCAAAAAAACATGGGAAATCCGGTCCGCAGAAGTCATCTGAAAGCACCAAAGGGTCCGTGAAGCATGACTCTCCTTGTACTAAAACGCTGACAGTTTCTACTGAATCCCCGGCATCTTTAGTGTCAAAAAAGAAGTCTTCGTATCCTCCATCCACTGGGGAATCTCAGAATGTTCCATCTGAAAAAGTTACCATTGATGTATGGTTTTCCAACGCGTTTAAATTTTGAATCTTCCATTTACTATCTCTCATGCGCCTTGTGTTTCTACAGGGCATAGGATGCAAACTTTGTTGTGGACAAAAGGACAACATTGTTTCCATTGGTAGAGATTACTCTTCAAAGAAGGTATCTTATAAAATGAAGTCGGGAATGACGGGTGAGGTTACATGCTATAACGTCATGGTTAGTGAAGTACTAAATGAAACCATACCCTTTGGCACATCTTTTGGGATAAGAACTTTAAAAGATGTTGGTGATGCTGAAATTAGTTGGCCATCAAATCAAACCATCGTGGATCAAAAGGTTGGTTCCTATGCTTGTTTTCTTTATTAACCCATTAGATATGTTTTTACACAAACCAGTTTAATATATGTATCTTGTTTGATATAAGAGACGAATATTTTATCAGCTATATGAATCACGGACGTTAGTGTATACCTTATAGAACGAGATATGTGGTTAGATATTTGATTGTGAGTCAGTTGTGCATTTTGCTTAAATGGTTTCACTGCAAAAAGAAGGTACAACTTTCATTTCAATTTTCTGATGCAGGTAAGTCAACCAAATAATTTTGAGGCTATGAAATCACCGGATCTACTCAACGGAAGCCAATCTCGTATCGCAATATCTGAAAAAGTTTCGAAGGTATGTGTTTTAAACCAGTTACATGATCTTAAGACCATATGAGTCTGAAATATGCTATCAACTACTATATGAATCACGGATGCTAGGGTATATTTTGGAGAACCTTGTATATTTGTTACCTATTCATCCGTGTCTTCGCATTCACGGTGGAATTTGGCATATTTGTCACCCGAATATGGAATATTACTCTACTGCTGCAGGTAAGTCAACAAAATTCGAGGAAACATACTCTGGATGTGGCATCAAAGCTCCACCTAGTAGGAGCCAATCTGAGATCACGACAACTAAAACAGTTTCTCATGTATCTATTTTATTTTTATATGCATTTTAAATCTCAATCTGTTTTAAATTTTTCGCTTGAAGATGTTCATATGCCATATATTTCCGCATGGTAGAAGGTGCAACCTTTTTGACGAGCTATCTAAGGCAAACGACCTTGCTAGAGGTACAACTTTTCTGTTAACAGGAAAACAACAATTACATGGAAAGGATGGGTTGGAGGTTGATTTCCACAAAATCCTGATTGAGGAAGTAATAAAACCGAATTTTTGTCTACCCGTACGATTTGATGGTATAGAAACATTAGGGCAAACTCTTGGAAAAGTGATTCCTTGGCCAAAGTATGGTGTTCAGTTTACCGAGCCTGCTAAGAAAGTTAGTTGCTTGGCTTGTTTGATTTGTAAGTCAAATATACATAAACCAGTCTATCTAGTTCGTATCAATTACGAAGGATATATAAGACACAAATATGATATCAATTATATGAATCACCGATCCATGTGTAAATTGGAGAACCTAGAAAAACAGAAATATGTGTAACTTTCAAAAGTAACTAACTCTTTTAATGTTTTGCAGAACCCTACCAGTAATTCCCAAGAAACTACTTCTCTACAGAAGTCTCCTGCACGTAGCAACCCTTCTGATGGATCTCAGAAGCAGTATCCTAATCATATGCAGAACTCTACCAATAATTCCCAACCAAATCCTTCAATATCTCTAGAGAAGTCGTGCACATCTACGATAGAACCTCTGGCTAAGACATCTAATGGAGTATGTTTTTTTTTTGATATTTTTTTCTTCGTTATATTGCTAATTCTAGCATCTTATTTTTATATGATGTTCATATGCCCTATATTTCCGCAGAAATCAAAATACGACTTTTGGAAAGGATCTTGGGGAAACGTCGTTCCTAGAGGCAGTATTTTACCTACGGTGCCTAACCATAAAATACATGGAGAAGATCTTCCTAAACACTTTTATGTTGTCAATATTCAGGAGGTTATAGTTCCATCGTTGGTGTTAACCGAACCAACTGGTGATTTTGAGTTATTAGGGGAAGTTAAATAGTTTTATGGCATGGCCGAAAGATAACTGTACCATCTCTAATGACAATGTTCGTTTATTAGATCTTTTGCTTTGTTAATCAAGTATATATATATTGTTTTACATAAATCTTGTATTCATTTTGATGAAAAAATAAGTACGAGACGGAAATATATTAACACCTAAAAATGACTTTTGTCTGTCTCTTGTTGAGAATTCACATGACAGACGAATTCGCCTTGGATTTAGAATATATATAATACATTTAATCTCTTGGTGTAGGAAACTCCACGACATGGAAAACCTCATAAGCAATCAGAACCAGTTTTAGATTCTGAGAAGAAATTGGACAGTGACCTAAGAACAACAAGCAGCCTTGCAGAAGATAAACTGAATGAGGATCACCTAGCAGTCAATCCACATTCGGGGAGTCATGAAGCCTCCGACAAGCTTCCAAAGAAGATTAAAAAGGCATAGAAAAATTTCTATGTACAAAGTGTAGATCAGGCATACCAACTTCCATATGGGAAACATAGGATGACAAGGTTTTCCGCGTCGATAATGTCATAACCGGATCAATTGCTTGAAGAGACACCACCATCAAAAAATTGAAGAAAAACTGATGATTTTTGGATAAATGCTCTTTAATATTTTCTTTTGCAAACTGTTAGACCAAAGCTCAATATTTTTTACTGTGTTATTAAAAATAATATGAATTTTTGACATATATGAATTTCAGATTTAACCACAATTTATAAAGTATAAGAGAATATTGTAGTGCCAGGTGGATGGTTTAGATTCGTCATATCTGAACGGCTTAGAAGCGTCACACGCGTAATACACACGCTTCGAGATTATATGGCGTGGCTAAACATAACATAAAAACACATTAAACAGATATAAATTGGCGTGGCTAAAAATCACATAAAGCCACGCTATATGGCGTGTCTATAGGTTCTCTGATGAACGTCTCTCAACGTTACATGTGGACGGTCAATGTTACATCTGAATGGTCAATACTGCATCATCTTAAACGAGATCCAATGGTTCCTAATACAGCCACGTGGATGAAGGTAATTGTAAATTAGCGTGAAAAAATATCACATATAGCCACGCTATATGGCGTGTCTATAGGTCTTTCAATGAACGGCTCACAACGGTACATGTGGGCGGTGAAGGATGCATATAATTTAACGGTCAATATTGCATCATCTTAAATGAGATCCAACGATTCCTAATACGGCCACGTGGATCAAGGTAATTGGAAATTGGCGTGGCTAAATATCACATATGGCCACGCTCTATGGGGCGTGTCTATAGGATATCCAATGAATGGCTCACAATGCTACATGTGGACGATGAATAATTGAACGGTCAATATTGCATCATCTTAAATAAAATCCAACGATTCCTAATACGGCCACGTGGATTAAGGTAATTGGAAATTGGCGTGGCTAAATATCACATAAAGCCACACTCTATGGGGCGTGTCTATAGGATATCCAATGAACGGCTCACATCGTTACATGTGGATGGTGTTCAGCGGTTCCTAATACAACCACGTGGATGAAGGTAAGTGAAATTGGCGTGGCTAAAACATAACATATAACCACCTTAAACCTATATGGCGTGTCTATCGGATAACTAATGGCTACGCCAAAAAGAAATTTGCGTGTCTGAAGTGAACCAAAAAGCAAATTGCGTGTCTATAGTGAATCAAATAGCCATACCAAAAGCAAATTGCGTGCCTAAAGTGAACTAAATAGCCACGCCAAAAAATTTGCGTGTCTATAGTGAATCAAATAGCCAAACCAAAAAGCAATTTGCGTGTCTAAAGTGAACCAAATAGCCACGCCAAAACAATAAATCGTGTGTCTATAGAGTATCAGTACTTAAGTTTTTGGGACACTATATAGCAACACTTATATGGCTCTGGCGTGTCTATTCCATGCAGAAATAGACATGCAAGGCAAGCGTAGCTATAAGCTACCTAAAACCACGCTAGCAGAAACCACACCAAGTCCAAACCAAATTCGCGTGTCAAAACTCCTATACACACGCCAATTTGACGTGGAAAAAGGGTCTGTTTGTACTAATGTATTTCAATAGGAAATTAAGGGAAACCAAGAAATTAAATATCTAAGTCATTAATGAATTTCTAGATAACAAAGCGTGTAAACAGTACCAAAATTGTTGTAGATGCAAAGAATCTAATAATTAGCCAGTAAAAGCGACATAGACGAAGGAACCAACACAAGCAGCGAGGACTACTCACGGCGCATATTTAAAGAATCAGCAGAAAATAGAGGAAGAAGACAAAAACAATAGCCATTAGAATGGAAGAGAGAGGAGAGAGGGCAAAACATTTTTTAATTTTTTCAAGTATTTTCACATCCCTAGTCACCCTTAAAAAAAAAACATGGTCCTCAAAAAATCCTACCTTTTGAACTCAAAAAGGCCACCCCTTCCGGATCCTAATGGAGATTGGTCCGCTTTGCTTTCGACTATCCCTTTGGTCCACCCTGGGCGAACCAAAAAGAAAAAGTGCACCTGTTGTAACGGGAGAATAGTAAAAGATTTACTAACCGCATGGGCCCACTTGAGAATAAGAACGTTGGAAATCTCCTTTTTTGAAAATTTACCATGTATCAGAACCGTTGTAGATCCGATATTATATTCCCCTTTCTCGAATTAAGAAAGTCATCTTAGCTAGTAGAGTCAAAAGCAACAACGGTCACAAAACAAAAAACAGAGGACTCTTCTCTTCTCCATCACCTGAGAAGAAATCATCAAAACCAAACACTCTCTAAGATCTCCTCCTCCTCCTTCTTCTTCTTCAGTAATCAATTCCGTCCTCAGCCTCTCTCATTCTTTCTGCAACAAACACTAGAATTGATTCAGAATGGAAAATCTCATAGAAGTAGAAGAAGGATGCCTCAAAGAAGCTTTTACTTTTGATGTTAATCTGCAACGAGGGCCAAGATACAGAGCGTATTCTGAGATGAGAGAAAGAAAGATAAGGAAAAGGATGATTGATCAAACACAAGATAATGGTGATATTGAATTTGGATCTTCGAAGAAGCAGCTATTGTTATCTCCACCACCACCACAGCAGCAACAAAGAAGGATGATGATTAAAGAAATTAATAACAATTCATCACCGGTGGTGAATCGAAGGTCATCTTTGGTGGGTCAATCAGTGCCAAACTTCTCTGCTGTTTTGAGGAAGGAAAATCGAAAACCAGTATTTGAGATGAGAACACCACCGCCGTCATCAAAATCAAAAGACTACTCAAAATTCGGACTTAGTGGAGGAGGGAGTAAATCAGCGAGTGGTGCAGACAAAAGAGGTGGTGGTGTTATGATGGCCAGGAAGAGTTATGCAAATATCGAGGATTTAAAAACTGTATCATCGCCGCCCATTAAAAGAGGAGGTGGAGGTGGTGGTGCAAAAGTTGTCGCAGGTGGCGGAGTTCATACCAATAACAATAGAACAATTCTCGGTACTTCCAGACTCTACCTACCCTGAATTTGGTGAAAATCTTTACTTTCTTTTCACCCATTTTGGTTTGATTCTTTTGAGATTGTGTGCGGATTTTGGTTGTAATTCTGGTTTGATTGATCTCTTGCTTCTGTGTGTAATAGTTGGAATTATTTTGTGTTAAATTTCTTGATTACACTAACTAAACACGATTATTATTATTAAACATATATATATAAATTCTTGATTGCTTTTGGATATTGTTGTAATGTTTCATTGCAATTTGCGATGTTTTGAGCATCACTACTATAATAGAACAACCTGTTTGCATATAATGTACTGTAGCTCATTGCGTATGAGCATATGGCACCTATTTACAGCAACAGATTACCGAGTGGAGAGACGGATTTTGATTAATTTTGAGTTGTTTCAAAGCCGCTCTTCCATTTACAGCCGTCCAGATACAAATTCTTGTTACGGGGAAGTTACTGAAGTTATTTTTCGTCCTTATTGGGCCTGGACCGTTTCGTAGGATTTGGACCTAACTTACTTACAGGCAACGCAAGAAAGATAATATCCGGCCCGTGAAACAATGGTCTTACCAAATTTAGACCGTCCGAAACTCTCTTTGCCCCTAGTTCCCTTTCCTTCTTTTAGACAAAATAAACAAAACTAATAGTCCCACATCCTAGATTCCAGCTCTGTTAATCTCGTTTATAAGGAAAGATTATCGGACACATTATCAGCCAATTGGTGAGGCTTGGAAAGCTTGGTTACTCTTGGAAACACTTAACCCTAGGTCTTGGCATACTCAAAGGGAGATGGGATGACCCAACAGCAACAAGACCACTGATATGAGCCATATGTGCCAACAATATAGCCTTTTGCTTGTCGCACACCTACAAATATGTGAAGATTATTTTTCAGTTGGTAGGCAGACCTGCAACGTTCAGTGAAATGATACCACTGCGGACTAAGAGTATAATCAACTGGCAATGCTTTCACGTTGCCAAAGTCCAAAGATGCAAAAAAAAAAATCCAAACTGAAAAAAAAGGTTCAACTGAGCTTGGCTGTACTTAATGTACTTTACCTGGTGAATGCATGCATAACCATAGAGGCGTCAACAAGCACTTGCACCAGCAACTATCAGTTTTGGCCTCAAGAGTGTAGCGCTTTTCTCCAACTGGTAATGGAAATTACAGAACAAATAAAAGAAATTATTATCTTCAGCGTTACTTCCTGTGGAAATAGTTACTCCTACTATGCTTGTGAACTTGTGGTGAGCAATAGCTTTCGAACTCAAGTACCTGATCATAATCAATGTACACGTGTTCTCATCCAATCGATATAGCATTGTCTCAAAAAACATAGATACAGCGGATATCTTTTCGGTGTCAGTCTGCAGAAAAAAATACAAACATCAAGATTAATTGAAAATACCGTGTTTCAATGAACATATTGCTGACTCATGCTCCATTGAACATGCACGTGATAGATGCGGCCCGCGTATTAGATCAAGTTCTCATTCTGGTTGACACCACTTTAAGTTGGAAACAATCGAGTCAGGATATCCATGGGAACAACCAAATTATTATACCTACGAGCCTAGTTAAAAAAAAAAAGGAAAAAAAAATCTCCCCACTCCGTTGTAAGTGGGATTCGAATTCCAAATTTTTTGGTACAATCACTAGCATCCTGTTTGTCTTTTTATTTTTTGGATCTGACTAAAATCACCTGACTCACCTGGGTCTGACTCAAAAAATGTTTTGTTTTCGGAGTCAGGTCTAACTCAACTGATTTATTTTATTAGGACATAATATACCCCAATACACATCTTAGACCATATAATCTTAAACAAAGAAGTTTAAAATGAGCTAGAACCTAACACTGTACAGAAACTAAATTTACCCTGGATCCGTCCTTGTTCTGACAATGTCATTGATGTTCATCATCCCATCCAGAGATGCTTCTTTGTTCAGCATGCATACCCATTTCGATTGATGTGTCTACTGTGGGAAAAAAAATAGATTAGCAGATATAACCTAATCATAGAGTAGAAACAAGACAAGTATATGATACAGAAGACTAGTAGTACCTTTGATCCTTCCATCATCAAACTCCAGTGTGCATCTTGCATCTGACCAACGGCATTGCGAGTTCCTCTATTTTCTTCCTAAACAGCACCTCTTTTCTTTTTCAAATCTTCTGCTGAAACACGAACCTATATTGCATAAACGAATAAACAAGGAAAAGTTGAAGTTCACAACAATCTGCATTTTAGACTGGTAGATCAGAAATCAATGAAAACGAATTATCAATACCTCAGAGCTAAACTCTACTAGGACTGATATTGCTTGTGATAATAGTTCAAGCTTGTCGACAGGCAGAAGCAATTCATATATCGTTTCATCTGCTGTCGTAATAGCATTTTGACATGCACCAAACTCTGCCCCAACACTTTTAAAAACTTAACAATATCATGATTTGTGGATTTCTTTGTTGCACTGGAAGCAAGTGTGAGCAACTTTACGATCATCGTCCTCTGCACAACCGATCTGCCATCGGAAAAATTAACTCGACTAGACAATCAAGACAGTAATTATACACATCTAGAAAAGGAAACTAGTACAGAACCAGAAAATATTGCATTCGATTCCATCTTGTTCTGACTACAATAATTCCTGTCAGTCACAAACAGCAAAATGTGACTACACATTCACTAAGATTTCTCGATTTTTTCAAACAACAAAAACTAATGTCCCACCCATCACCACCGCAGTTGTCACTAGCTTATATCTCCAACGTCTATTCTCAATGAAGAGCTCCAGTCAAATGCTGGGGCACACTAATTACTCCACCGCAGTTGTCACTACCAGGAGCTAGGTGCATTCATCATGCTAATAACAGTTTTCTTTGCATTCCAGCTTCTGGAATAAACGATGATAAATAGAATGAAACAAGGTTAATTTTCACTTATAGTATTTGGATCTACCTCATTCTTCATGGTTGGCGATTCTTTTGCTGCTCCCCAAGCACTGTTTATGAACAATATCAATGAGGAATCAAGCTCTCTTTTGTCTTTCCCAAGCTTTCGATCTTCTCACATGCCTCATCTAGTGATGGAGTATATCGTCAAATATAGCTTGAGCAGCATCTAGTGTTTCCGCATTTTCAACTGCGTTATTACCATAAGCACAGATTGCAGACAGGCATCTAGTTCCAAGCCTGGATATTTCTGTACATACAAGATAAATTTGTCCATAAGATCCCATAGAGTTGGCAATATTACAGCCTAACATAATTTGAATTTCATAAAACAAGAAAAATAAAGTAAAACCAGACTTAGTTAAAAAGGTGCTCCAAGAGTTTATAAGGGATTAAAAATCTTCTTGCTCACTAAGTTTTCTGAAACATCTAGTAATCCTATCAATATGGCTTACCTTTGAACACAATAATCACACACTCCTTGCAGCTATGCTAATCTAAGTTTAACATAATAGTTTACAAAAACTAAGTGATACCGGGTTTCATAAAATGTTGGTACTACAAGTCCAACATTTTCGTACCAAGAACAAGATTGTTAATTATTTCCATAAGCTCAACTAGAGCATGAATGCATCATGTTCATTGTTCCCTAACTGAAATGGCGTGCCTAAAGTTCCTTTTGGTACAACCCCTCATGCTAACTTCATCTTGCCATCACTTATTTATTTCTGATTAAGAACTAACCAATGCTTAGCAGAACAGTCAACGAGAACATATGGGTTTCTCAAGGTGCCATGTGTACATGCTCCAAGACTTCTATACCAATTACAAGATTGTTAAGTACTTCCACAAGCTCAACTAGAGTATGAATGCGTCATTGTCCATAAAAACCATTCAAACAGTAAAATTTAAGTGGGCACTTTTAAGTATTTGGTTATCATCAGGGTCATCCAAGTCATCATAAGTCTCTGATATTAAAGTAAAATGACGCAAAACACTGAAACAATGAAATGCTTGTACACTAAATGACAAGATTGTTAGTCCAATTTCCCAGGTGAAACTATAAAGGTTAGAGATATGATATCTAGCTAGGAGGGAGATTTTCAACAGACTGTTAATGCATCACAAATCAGTTTCTAGTTTTACTCCGTTCTAACATTTTCTTTCATTTACAGTTTTGGGAACAAATGGTGATAAATAGAATGAAACAAGGTTTTCATTTATAGCATTTGGGTCTACCTCAATCTTCATGGTTTGGCGATTCTTTTGCTGCACCTGCTGCACCACAAGTACTATTTATCAACAAGATCAATGAGGAATCAAGCTCTTTTTCCTTTCCTAAACGTTTGATCTTCTCACATACCGCAACTAGTGAAATTTAGCTTAACCAGCTTCTAGCGTTATCGCAGTTTCAACTGTGTTATCATAAGCACAGATTGCAGTGAGGCATCCAGCTCCAAGCCTAGATATTGCTGTACATACAGATAAATTTTCCCATAAGCTCGCATAGGGTTAGCAAAATGCCTAGCATAATTTGAATTTCCCAAAAGGAAAAAAAAGGAAAAAAAAAAAGTAAAACCAGATTCCTAATTCCATAGTTTAAAAGGTGTTCCAAGAGTTTTTTTCGGTACAACCCTCTTGTTCCGTTCATCTTACTAGCACTTATTTCTGATTAAGAACTAACCAAGGTTTAGCATAACAGCTACGAGAAGATACGGGTTTCTTAAGGTGCCATGTGAAACTGCCCTAGGACGTTTATACCAATTAGAAGATCTCTAAGTAATTGCACAAGCTCAACCGAAAGAATGAATAAATCATTGTACCAATTAAAGAATAAAACTTAAGTGCACGACGTTAAGCATTTGTTTACCATCACGGTGATCCAAGCTATATCATAAGCCTCGGATAGTAAAGTAAGATGACGGAAAAACTCCTCATTGAAATCCTTACGCCGCTTAGCCACAACTGCATTGATATCAGTTGGGCTCTGCTCTATCTCTTTGAGTAGCTCACTATGCCTTTCTATTTCATCATCAATCTACAATTCAAAACTACAGCACATTCAATTACTCAAAAACCAAACAAAATCACACAAACCAATGCAAACATACACACACAAAATCACAATTACCTTTTTCAGTTTCCTCTTGTAAAATTTCTCACTGTACTTTCTCCATTCCTCTCTAAACACCAACAACTTCCTCCAATCTTTTGTCTGTGGTTTCTCATTGAAGAACACATCAATAACCTTATCACAGAACTGAGTAATTATATACCCTTCAGCTATTTTCTACTCACTTTGTTCAATTTCAGCTGTAATAGCTTGAGTAGGACCTGAAGAATACACAATCCAACGAGTCTGACTCAGTGGGTTGAATTGACCGAGTTGGTAAAACCTCAACTGAAACGAGAATTAAGGGAGTGGGCTACTTACTTGATTGAGATTTGAATCTGTGATTTCTTCTTCTTCTAGTTCCTCCAATTTTTGTTGAGATGTTGATTTTGGTAGGCAATTTGGTACAAATTTCAGAGATTTCTCCATGAAAGTACAAGTGATTAGAGTAGAAAAGAAAGGGTTTGGTGGATACTGAGAAATCTAAGAATGTGGAATGACAACTCATGGCTCTTAAGGGAAGGTCTAAGCTGTTGGATTGTCTTAAGAATGTTCTCTGAAAAGATGAGGTTCATCCGATGGACCAAAAATGTATGAGCTTGGGCTCAGGTGAAAACCTAGAACAATAGTTTAGCAGTGAACGATTTTTTGGGACTAAAATTGGACCCTTATACATGATCAGACCATCTATCCTTCGGCTACGATTGTCCCAATTCCTAGTAATGCCTAAGAGTGTGTTTGTTTTTTGATGACTCGGCGTTTGAATTTGATTCAGTCCATGATTCGGCTTGAGTCAAATATCAAAACGCTTGTTTTTTTATTTTGAGTCAGATTTGACTCGCAATCTGATTCAGATGAAATTCCTGCCTCAGACTCATTTGAGTAAGGGAACAAAATGTCCCTGACTCATATGACCAACCCACTGACACACATATTTTTGAGTCAGATCTGACTCTAAAAACATATATATTGAGTCAGATGATATTAGTCAGATCCAGACGAGTGTGATTCAGATGACTCAGGAAAAAATAAACAAGGTATAGGTTATTCCTGATTTAAACTAATCTAGTCTATTGTGAAATTAAACTAACCAAATCTACCTTTATATCTAAAGATTCTAGACCTAATAACAAAACCAAAATATAAACCCTCTCCTGGACGAACGTAGTCCATTGTAACAGAAGAAAAATGCGCTACTTCTTCTTTCCTTTTCTATATGCAATTATCATCATCGATTAATTGCGAATCAATAAAATTTCGCCGTCGGTTAACGTCATCTCAAAATGACTTGTTATAAATGTCGCGGTCGAGATACAATAACGAATTCGCGAATTCCAGAGATTTCAACTCAATTAAATCCACCCCAAGGTGAAGAACCATTCAACAAAAGAATTTGTAGTCAAAATTGAGTCTTTCACTCGCGAACCAAATCCTGATTGTTCCAAGATGTATATTATAAAGTATTTTCCGGAAAATCCCTTGATTTTTATATATTTTTTTATTGATAAATCTGGTAGTGATCCTCAAAATAGGGGTCAAATGGTAGTTGTCGATGCATGTTCAGTTAGGAGACTTTCGACAAAATCCTAAAAAGGTAACCAAATTTTAGGATTGAAAAACAGTTCGACACAACTAGCCATTATTTCGACACTTTTTGGGTATTAAATTTAGCTTCATTCAATTAAAACCGAATTATGGTGGATCAAACAATCATCATTCAAGGTATGGAAAACAAATACAAAATCAAAGTAAAATCAAATTCATCAAAAATAAATAAATATATTAACCATTTTGATTACCTTCTTCATCATCTTCAAACAATCTAACCTCCGACATACACCTTCACCAGTAACCACGACAGTTTCCTTAACTTTCTCTTTTCTAGCGAAGCTCATCCATACATGGGGAAGTGACAATATATATTCATCATTTATCCATCTCTTCTTGATCTCCTAAACCACCATAGTATATATAATTAACATAACACGTTGAAATGGATATTATTTGATCTAAAATATTTAAGAAAACTTATTTTTGTTAAAATGCTGAATTAAGTGATTTAAATCACTAACTTACTACATGACTTTCCCTCGAGGAATGATCCTTTATTGCGGCATAGAGAAAAGACCGCTCCACCTGGGTTACGACCTCTTGTAGTGTCAAATCAACAACATACTCAATACACTAATTCTAAAGTATATTTTCCTCCGGTGTAGTAATAGCCCCCTATGAGTCGATTATCCATGCTTTTTCTAAATTTAGTTATACACGAAAAAATTGTAGTTCATTATCTTTGTATATAAATATTTGCACATAAATACTTTTCTACGTCTAACTTTTTTATAATATGTTTATTTTTTACGCATAAACATTTTGTACGCTAGTGGTGTAAGTATTGCAAAAAAAAGATTATAAAAAAATCAATGACAAAACTTGAAATGTATTCAAATTACTTTACTGTATTTATTATGTGCATTCACTAATTAATATTAACTTAGTTACAAAAATGTGTCTTATATGCCAAAGACACGAGAGAGATATAAATGTTCGGTGTATACTTATGCTTTCATTCACAACAACATCAATATTTTTCTTTCTTCCTAAAATCAATTTAACTTGTTTGTCGATTTCCACAACTGTAGTATCCTTTCGTCAAAGACAATATTATTATTTTTCTTTGAAAACCAAATATATAATAATGATTATTCGGAGAAATACGTCTTCTTTCTGAATGATATTTATCTGAGTATATTTTTATGATATCCGAATTGACTTATCTGTTACAAACTTTTGTAGAAGAATTGTATCACGTATCATTAATTTTGGTATGATTTTATTTTCAAATCAACAACAAGTTATTTTAGCAAAGAGTGTCTTGTCTTGGACTTTGCATCAAATATTTTATTATTATTTCTTTCTTCTTGTTGGGAAAACGTTATAACCGATTGCAATCTTGTTTCGCTAGTTTAGATATTCATGGATTAATAATATTCATCTCTCCAATAAATCTTCATAATCTGATTCTTGGATTTCATATCCTTATGATATGGGTAGGAAATCCTTATGATATGGGTAGTACCTTCACCTTACTGCATCTTTTGTGTTCATCATAGGGGTATTGCTTTAACTCAAACTTCAGATCCACTTAATCTTATATCAAGAGTTTGGAAAGGCGGTTATTTGAAAAATACATATTGACATGAAACCTAAAATTTTAGAATTCCACCGAGGTTTCAGATCCACTAACTCAACTCCATGACCCAAATTTCTCATCGCAACTCATTATTTGACATTACACCTCAAAATTTTCCCGTGACCTTCACTTTTGCTAAATCTCCTGAAGTTTATGCCCTAAAATGTGGACATATTACAATTAAAACTTTATCATTATAAAACACCTGTTGCAAAAATATATGCAAGAGAAGGTTTACCATAGGAGCTTCGCGAATATATCATAAGGATATGTGTGAAGAAAAGAGTACATATATAACGACATATAATATATGTAAAGAAAAGAATATACCATACATGAATTATCAAAACTTATAAATCGTAAATATTTAATTAATAACTTTAATCAGATTATCATTAAATATATCTTTGAAAAACACAAATAAGTTCTAGCAGTTTTCTCCTCAGTCATAAATTACTGATCAGAACGAAAGTATCTCATCAGACCTTAGAGAAATGTGTCTTAAATTTTTTCTCTGGTGCTCATTCGTTATTTAAATTATAAATTCCCATTGATCTGCGCTTTCATCGTGTTTAATATATCAAAAACTATTGTTGACGGTTTCATATAAATTTGTCCAACAATTAACAATCCTTTGAACTTCATCACTACTTTAGTTCTCTTTACAATAACGATGCATTGACTTTAGTATTCTCCAATATCCCATAACTATTTTTTTTTTCCAATAATGAATTTTAGTTTTGAAATTGTATTATCATTTTTCCAGATATTCATCACTTTTGGAATACTATTATAACTTGCAACTGTGTAAACTAAACATAATTATCTAATGTTCGAAGTTAGAATGGTCAGGAGAAAACTAGAGTCTTCCAAAGTCGGTTCATATAGTGTGAACAAGAAAAGTCTAAAGAAAACTTAGGTTCCACATATTTCCCACCCACACTTTTCCTATTTCACACCTTCATCGGAATTTCTAAAGTAACTCTACTTTTTAATCTTGCTTTTTGCTATTTTCCACCGACAAAAGTCAAATTAACCCCACCTCCTCAGATATTGCATACCACAATGACAATATGCATGAAGGATCGCTTCCAACGATCTACAAAAGTCATTCTAAAACAACTAAAAATATGTCTCCCTACCTCACCCTATTCAATGGAGAAAGCGACGTCTAAGTAACTATTTAGTCTCAAATAATAGGGTCATCCACGCCAAATGTCCATACCCCCATGATTCGAGAAACTATCATCAAAGTCTAGAAGATTTACAACTAAGCATAATGAACATGAAAGGATTCTCACAAGAAAAAATAAAAGATAATATTGGGAGTCCCACCCCCTATATATATAATGTTTGAATCCAACCCTTATTCATCATCGTCAAATAAATATAACATTCGAGGAATCCAAACAACGCAAATAAGATACCCATCCAATTATATACAAACAGTCTCACAGATACAAAAGAAACATCATGCGTGTAGAGTTCTTATCTCGTTTTATGATAAGCCATACCTATCTCAAAATCCTCATTCCACCGGTTCATTCTTTGAATCTATCGTTTTCAATAAAAAAATAATTGTTAGTCATACAAGCGTTCTAAGAATCTACACAATAAGCTCGACCAAGACTCATAATATTAATATATATCATGCAAGATCTTAATAAATAGCTAAAGGAAATAACTAATACTTATAATTAATCAATTATACAATAACCTGATGTTACTAATTTTTTTCGTAAATAAATATTTGCTCATCCAAATTAGATGAATTAGCGGTGTTGGAAGCTCTTGCAAGATTATACAGCTTTGCATAAGGAACTGAAAGCTAATTCAGATCATAAGTGCTCAAAATATCAACTTAAAGAAAACTGGACGTAACCTGAGCCTGACGACTCAAACCAGTCCAAACCAGCTTGTTATATAAACCATGACCCCCTGCACCCATATATATATTTATGCCAACTTTGAACCGACCCGTTAACTTATCCATAAATTGGAGTCAGAAATCTAACACTTGGCCGAGTTCTCTAAGGTCTCAGCCTTAGACACTTTGTATTCGAGTGATCATATCTCCCTCATTTTGCTTAACAAAATAGACGTTTAATATCTCTTTATATTAAGGGATCCCCCTTTATAAAGAACACATAATGGGTATATATAAAAATCTTGTTTTAACCTATCTAAAAGAACTCACTTGTATGCGATGTTAAATCAACTTTGAGGCGTCAAATGAATTGATGATCAAAATTATACTTATGCGCCAATTGGATCAGCGCGCATTATATTAGATTTGTTTTATAATTTAAAATCTAAGAGTTGTGACATTTGCGGACAATTAAAGGGCGTATCTATTCTAAGAGCAAATCCTATAGATATTCTACAAACGTAGACTAACTCAATCAAATGAACGACCACTCAATCAAATGAACAAGAGAATCCATTTAGGGGCAAATACAAAAAGAGATACTATACGAGAGACAGTCCCCCGTATAGTAAAAAAAAATATGGTATTTTGGTCAGACGGGGATTGTCTTCCGTCAAAAAAGAAAAAAAAATCATCCAAATGGGGGACTGTCTCCCGTTTGGGATTTAAAAACTTCTAAAACAGAGGACTGCTCCCCGTTTGGTGCAAAAAAATTTACTACACGGGAGACAGTCCCCCGTGTATCCCTATTTTTCCTGACGGGGACTGTCCCCCGTCTAGTGTTACACTCCCAAGCACTGAACGAGTGCATGAACGGATTTGGGAGAAAAGTGGAGTAAAGACTACCCACAACAGCCTCTAGTTAGACCAAATTGATAGTCACCCTTTCAAAATGAAAGGTTTACACTATCCATAGAATTTGCTCTAAGCCATTAGATTTTCTTTAAATGATAAAATTCAATGGTTTCAATCCTTTACGTTGGGCGCTTTTTTGATTCAATGTGAATCAAGAAAGAGTTATCCCTTGAATCAAGCTGACGTGGCTAAATCTAGAAACTTGAATTATGATGATAAGAGTTACAAGGATTCAAATGATTTTCTGAGAATTTTCAAATCTAATATTATTGATTAGAGATTTTATTTAAATCATTTAAATTCCATGAAACTCCATTTCATTGGTTCAAGACTTCAAACAAATAATCCATGAGTGTATACTTATTACCAAACTCTTTTTTCCTTGCGCTGTTTTTTTTGAGTATCTTAAGTTACACAACTCATTTTTCCGCTTTTGGTGATGGCATAACAGCAAAAGAGATAAGTCAGAAACTACCAACTAACTTTAAACTTTTTATGATTTCTTCGAGCACTTCTGGCGCCCAACAGACAGCACTAGAGAAGTACTCTCATATTCTAAGCTTGACCCGACCTGAACGATACTCCCTCATGATCATATCTCTTGTACACCATACAAGCTGATCTTACATGGTGAAGCGTTCAAGTCATCAACTTTCCAGCCAAATGATTGCAGGGGAAGAGGTATCAATTTCAATTTACCTCAGATTTCAGCAATATGCAATATCCATTTAAGTCATCAACTTTCAGGCCACTAAGCCTTACACCGGTAATTGATCCAGGATACACATGTTACATGCATATCTTGTTAGCCATCCAAAGTGCTACGCACGGTAGATAAGCACTATGTGGCAACTGCCTATCCATCCCGGATTTGGGAGGCGATTAAGCGGCCAGATGATTTTGTATATATCATGCTAAAACCCTAATCCCTAAGCAAATTTCTTTTCTTAAGAAAAACTTAGTTAGGAAACCGATCTATTTTTACAAGTTTGATTATTTTATTATTTGCATAGAATTCTATTTAATACGTTCTCTATAAATACCGAGTCTGTTATAGAGAGTTTCATTGAGCAATTCGATCAGTTTCTAGTATAAGTATTCGATCAGACTTACACCATGTTTGTTTACTCCTGACTCATCTGAGTCGTCTGGATCTGAATCATCTGGATCTGAGTGAAATCACCTAACTCATCTGGATCTGAGTCGATATGTTTGTTTTGAGTCAGATCTGACTCATCTGACTCGGAAATAAGTGAGTCAGTGGTTTGGTCCCATGAGTCAGGGGTATTTTGTTACCTAACTCAAATGAGTCCGAGTCAGGGGTTATGTCTGAGTCAGAGGTCGAGTCAGATCTGACTCAAAATGGAAAACAAACGGTCTGACTGCTGACTCGGTCCGAGTCAGGGGTTGACTCAGATTCAGACGTCGAGTCAGCTGCAAACAAACAAGTTCTTAGAGATCAATGGCCAACTTGGCGGAAAATTTAATCATCGGCACTCTCTTATGCTTACCAGTAAAATCTATTGCAAGATTCAGGTGCGTATCCAAATCATGGTATGATTTCCTAACTCATGAATTTGTTAATAAGAAGCTTGATCACGATATTAGAAAAGGAAATTTCAAACTTCTTACAACACGTAAAGAACGCCATCTTAAATACAAGATAAAAATGAGATCATTGATGTCTGATAAGGTTGTAAAGATGAGGTACCCATTTAATGAGCTGCTGGGTGATATTCAAATTTTGGGTAGTTGTAATGGTCTGATTTGTGCAAAGAGAATGAATCACATAATCTATGTATGGAACCCTTGTTCTAAAGAGTACAAACTAATACCACCAAAGAAACCTCAATCGAACGGACCCTTGGCAGGAACTGATCACATTGCTTATGGGTTTGGACCGTTTGGTCATGATTCAAAAACTAGTGATTACAAGTTGTAGGTGTTGATACATGAAAAATATTACTCCTTTAACCGAGCTAGTGTACCGCCGAAGGGGAGGCAAGCCCGACATGAGACGTGGGGACCAAAGTCCAAGTCCACCAAGAAGATGCCTATTAAATGGAAAGGACAAAGGGGGAATTAATGGGAAAGAAGAAGGTTTTATTAGAGAAGGAATGGCATCAATAATAATTAAAAGAGTTAAGGACACATGTCATGATGTCATAAAAGAAGAGGCTTTCGGAAAGTTTATAAAAAGAAGGACAAGGTACAATGGAAATGAGGACTCTCTCTCTTACTATTATTGGCAAAGGTGAGACCATTTGGCTAGCTAGAACGGGTAGAACCTAACGAGAATTTGGGTACTAACATTTGGCGACCACACCTGGAGGTTCGTGCCTAGCTCACCATGACACGCCTAGAAGGCGCTATCTCGGGGGCGACAGGAAATCAAGCGGCCAATTGATAGACACATTTTTGTGTCTAATTTGATCTCAATATTATATATTGTTGTCTCTCGATTTTGTACTAATTTTTGTGTTTTATGTATTTGTAGACATTTTTGGGAACAAAACATTTTTGGAAAAATCAGCCCGAAAAGTTGTCCGGGGCAATCTTGGAGGACAATTGTTATTCGGACTCTCACTATTGGTTAAGGGGCACCTCAGTTGGACACCTGCTATTGGCACCCCATCAGAGGATAGGGGGCAACCATCTTCAAAATTCAAATCATGCAAATTGGCGGGAAAAATTGCACACAGCGAACAGATTTTTGACTTGAATTCTTGGGATGTTTTAACGAGATTCAATAGATGGAAACCATTGGGTTAGTCTTGAATGGAGTTAACAGGCCTGTTACGTCTGTTTTGATCGATGAACTTGGGCTAGAATAGCCGGACTGAGCTAAACAGAGAGACGGGAATATGGGTTCTGTTTTGGCAGTTACGTATGATAAAAGGAAAGATATGGGAGAAGATAACACTAGGTTTTGGTAGATATTCTCTCAGGATACTATACGACCATGTTGGGATAGTGTCGACATCTACAGACGCGTGCAAGGGAAGAAAATCGAAATAAAATACTCGAGAATATTTTCTTTCACTACCGAGTGATGACAGGATTTTTGGAGTTATTGCGCATGATTTATTCGCCCTGTTGAGTATAAATAGGTTTCTCTGGTTGCTAAGAAGGGTGTCGAGAGTTTGGAGAGTCTTTGGGAGAGATTGGGAGTCGAGAAAAAATCAAAAGAAGAACACGCAGAGAAGAAAGCTTCCTGCTGGTGTAGAGGAAGAACGAAGAACATTAGACGGAACCAGAAAGTCGTTGAAAAGTGTCGCTTAATTGCGACAATTTTCAATTCCTTTCCCGCGACCAAGGAACAGTGCTAACAGCACTTTCGTTGTATCGTTTATCCGGAACTCTTTTTGTGCGTTGCAAAACACTGTTGTAAACCATTTTTCTTGCCTTTCTCTTGATTGTAAACAACATTTGATCATCAATGAATCATTTTGAGAGGTTTTTCATCATGAGTAGCTGAACCCAATCCCAGGGGTGACGGAGGAAGCCATTCTTCCAAAAGTTATGTGGTAAAATTTATTTAAATTTATTTATGCAACTCTTTTATGATTAATTGCACCGAATAAAAATGGAGTAAATGATTTTTATTAATCAATTGTGTTTTCTCTTGATGGAGTATGCTTAGTAAATTGTTTTTAATACTTCATGCTCGGGATTAACAATGGATGTTTTGAAAATCTAATTTAGGCAATGATTAGAATCACAAGTTCCTTTAATTGGAGTTATATTGTCTAGAATTGCATGATAAGAATTTTTATTGAATCACTTGAATTTTGGTGAATGGTGGAATCCTGATCCCCAGTAAAAATTCTTGCCCATATTTTGTTAATATTGTGCATATAAAATTATTTATTTTCTAAAAAAATTATCCTTCACAAGTCCGAGAGTTTGAACCTCATTACTACAACCACGAAAAATATTTAATCACCAATCAACCTCCTAACCTTGACGAGGTGACGATAGAGGATAATGACAACGAGGAAGAAATGTCAATCCTGGGCGTTATCAAGCAATCGGTCAACCGGGGATCCTAACATAAAGAGGTGACAACGTCACAGAAGAAGAACGAGCAAGCATCCCGGCTAGCGAAACCCGTGTCATACACTCTGCAAAACATGCAGGAAGAATTGGACGAGCGCGCACAAAGGAGACGAGATCTTGAAAATTGGATAGCACAGGCAGTAGTGGCAGGACAACGTACGTCTGAAGAAGCAACAGAGAGCGCACAATAGAAAGGTGACAAGACGACATTAAGATCGTAAAAGGAAATAGCCAAATACCTGGAGAAAAACTATCACATGATAAAATAAGATACTCATTGCCGCGTGAATATCCCATATCCCGCACATATCCTGGAACATGCATACCCCGAAGATTACACATCTCCAAAGTTCAAAATGTATGAAGGCCAAGGAAATGCGCGAGAGCACCTCAGCCGATTCCTATCAGCAATGAACGACAAGTCTACTGATGGAAAACTGTGCCTAAAGTAATTCTCTAAGTCGCTCACGGGCACAACGTTTACTTGGTATGACAACCTAAAGGAGGAAAGCGTGGACTCCTGGCAAACTCTGTCTGCGCTCTTTCTCGGGAAGTTTTACTCAGCTAAAAGTAAGATCACGGCGATAGATCTGAGTAAGAGCGGGCAACGAATAGGTGAGGAAGTAGGAAAATACATTCCACGGTTCTGACGCTTGACATTAGACTGCCATGAAGAAATCAACGAGGAGGCGCTTGTCACAAGGAATGACCCCATCTTTTGGAGGGAGTTTAATCAATTTCAGATTCCAGATGTTCGTAGAGTTAGGAGAAGCAGCTGAGAGGATCGCCGATTGCATAAAAGATGCACCCAACAGATTCTGTTTGGCGCACTAAGGTCAGTACCGCGTCAGGAGCCTCGCGCAATGTAAGACCTAATACTGGTAAGGAAAATAGAGACCAACCCTAGATCGATGGCAGAAGCCGAGGGAGAAACGGAGGAAGTAGACGCAATTATAAAACACCACCTTCTCTTCCTTGCGGCAAAGAACGCGCAATCAGATTCTTGAACCAATGGATCGCTGAAGGAGAAGTTCAGCTACCCCCGACCACAGTGGATATCAACAAAATGGATAAAAACTCAGCCAAATACTGCCACTATAACCGAAGGGTGGGGTACCCAACGGAGGAATGTTTTGCCATTCGGAGCATATTTGAACGCAAGCGGGAAACTGGAGAAATCGAGACAACAAGAGAAACGATTACATACGACCTGTTCCCTCGCCACTAATCCTAAAAAAAATGTGGAATATGAGCCAGCAAGTTGTAAACACTTCTGTTTGGTAAGAAAATTTTCTTTCTCGAATTCCGACGAGCAAATATATCAAAAGGTCCTGGGAATGCCAAAAGGCTCCTGGTTGACTAACAAAAGGTCTCGGGAAGTCAAAGGCACCCGATCGACTGACAAATTCACAAAAGGTCTCAGGAATGCCAAAGGCACCTGAATGACTGACAAAAGGTCCCAGAAAGCCAAAGGCGCCCGATCGACTGACAAATTCACAAAAGGTCCTGGGAAGGCCAAAGGCGCCTGGTTGACCGACAAAAGATCTCGGGAAGCCAAAGGCACCCGATCGACTGAAAAATTCACAAAAGGTCCCAAGAACGCCAAAGGCGCCTGATTGACTGACAAAAGGTCTCGGAAAGCCAAAGGCACCCGATTGACTGACAAATTCACAAAAGGTCATTGGAACGCCAAAGGCGCCTGGTTGACAGACAAAAGGTCTCGGAAAGCCAAAGGCACCCGATTGACTGACAAATTCACAAAAGGTCCTTGGAGTGCCAAAGGAGCCTGATTGACTGACAAAAGGTCTCGGAAAGCCAAAGGCGCCCGATCGACTGATGAATTCACAAAAAAGTCCCAGGGATGCCAAGAATGCCTATCTGACTGACAAAAGGTCTCAGAGTAGTCATAGGCGCCTGATTTCCTGACACCCAGATAAGTCTCCAGAATGCCAAAGGCGCCTAGTCGACAGGCGCTGCACAAAGGAATCAAGAGAATTCGTAGGCGCTCGTATGTTTTCTCAAACACCCATTCAACCCAATATCCTCTTGAACTAAAATAAAAGAATTGGTACGGCTTGTCCTCGCCTGTCCTGTAAAAGCGACTGATCGACCAGTGGATATACAAGGTCCCTGGCCATGCCAAAGGCGCCTGATCGACTACCAAACTAGAAGCAGTCCTTGAAAATGCTAAAGATGGCTAACCGGATGACAAAGCACACCCGGATCCCAGGGACGTCGGGCGCGTTTCACCGAATAAACAGGCGCGTATCATCCTTACCGACTATGAGCAATACCCCCGCTGAGTAAATTGGCAGGAATTAGGTGTCATTGACAGTGTTTGGCTTAGGCTAAATATATATAAGATACTAATAATAAATATGATTATGAAGGGAAGGAGGAGTATAATCATCTGACATGTGGCGTACCCAATGAATATGATAATGAAATACTAGTAACAGAGACAGTCAAATACCACAATATCCCATAACATAAAGACAAACAAACGACAATCACGACGTTTTAAGAGCAAGCCCAACAAAGCAAAAATAAAAAGAACTGGCACAGGGACAGGGACAGAGCGCTTCAAGCTGATTAGAGTCGCTCCAGCTCCTGATGTTTTTCCTCAAGCGCAGCTCGAACAGTTGCCTCAGCGGCTTCTGCCTGCAACACCTCATCATTAGCCACTCCAACATCAACAAGAAATAAATCCAATGCCTCATTCTTGCTAGAAGTTGTCCCCGTGTGCTTCTTCAACTCCTCCTCCAATGGAGAAATCTGACTCGTGAGCCGACTACTAGGATCATTCCGGCCTTTCACCTTCACCAGCAGCTCCTCTAACCACTGCACCGGGAACTTAACTTTAAGCGCAGATTGCACAGCAGCCTCCCAGCCACGTAAAGTTACTGTGTCAATAGGATCATTTCCCACACGAATAAGGAAGTCCGCTACCTCCAAGAGGTTTCTAGTCATATAACACAAAAAGGGAACAACCAAGAGACCCTCTTTCGCCACATGACCGCCACCATGCTCAACAATATATCCCTATAGGAGACAACATAAACTGTCGGCACCCAGAATCCGTGAACCAGAGTATGGGTAGCAGGGTCTACCCCAGCCTCGACAGCGTTCACTACCAAAGGGAAACGAAACCGTACATCCTCGGAATCTTCTGTTACAGCAGGGGTGGTTGGTATATCAACCAAAGGAGCATTGGCCTGCTTCTCCGAATGAATGGACGAGTCACCGCTGTCCACTTTAGTCCGCTTAGAGGATCCCTCACCGCTTGGGAGAACGCGCCTGGTACCATCCATATCGGACCTCGTGGTTTCTTTTCGTTTCTTACCCATATCCTAATACCAACGGAAGCATGTCAAAAATGGAGGGGGAGGAGGAAAGAACGAAAAAAAAAGAGGGAAGGGAAAACCAACCTCGGGAATCGACGAAGCCAGGGGAGTATCAGAAGCCTTAGGACGATGCAGAGGAACTAGAGGACGATTCAGAGCTACCAGCGGATCCTGACAAATGAGAAATGAGCACCATTGCAAAGAAAACTTAAATTTACAAGAAGGGAAAGGATATAAAGGCAAAGAGAGAGAAATAACAAAAACAAAGACACGTATTAAATAGGGAATTACCTGCAGGATCATCAAGGGTTAATGCCACGTCGGATGAGGACCCACCAAAAACTGACCAGCTAGACCCAGAAGGGCCCATCGATTGCATCACGACCCTAGGAGATACTGGGGGTTGCCTCCTCCCACGAACGGTTTCAGCCCTAAGGGGGTGAACCGATGTTACACGAAGGCGCGGCGACACCCAACCGGACCCCGACGGAAGGCTAACCCCTAGACTCTTCAACTGATCCACGAATGAATGAGTCGGGCTGGCACACATATCCCTGGGAGGTTGCGACACACTCCTCCGATGGCTTTGACGAGGCTGGAATGGCGCGGTGTTAGAATATGAACAAGGGCGCGAAGTAGGCGATTGGTTTTCCTCCCGCCTAGCTTTCTTCATTAGACTACTTTCAGTCCAATCACACTCAGGCATGTTCAAGTATTCCTCTATCACATAAGAGAAGGGATTCCACCCTAGGCGACTGGCAGGGGGAGTCTCCTAGGGAAGTGATTGCTGCCGCCCAACCCATCAAAATAATACAAATGAGGAACAAAGTGATAAATAACAACAATACAAGGAAAAAGAAATAGAAAATACCTGAGATGCTAAGGGACTTACGGGCGGCTTCACATTTAGCCGCGGAGGCTTGCGATCAGAAAACGACCCCTTCTTTGGTTTCACGGGCTCATGACCCTCGGGTGAGGCCCAAGAAGTCACTAAATGATCCGAACGACCTTTGTTAGCTGGAACTAGGTGATGCTCGGCAGCTACGACATCATCGAGTTTGATTCGGCCAGAAGCGTGGAGGTCCCGAAGATCTTGAACGGTCAAGTCACGAGGAGGAGATGATTCGCGTAAAAGGAAGTTCAGAGCGCGGCGCCGCATAAAGTTATGATACTTGTGGGCCCCTTCAGCAACCGCCAAAGGCCGCGCAGAAATAGGCTGTTTGAACGAAAAATTGACCCCGCGATCAGAGAAACGGGTCGCCTCCTTAAAGACGTTACGGTTGAAGCTAACGACGATGTCTTCGATTCTAGAATTTTCTGGAGGGGGGAACCTATGAGGAACCCCTTGGTCGAACCCCACTTGCCGATCCGCGCGATCAGAATTATAAGACACGGCGACGAACTTGCCAGCATAGAAACCAGGAAACACTGCCATCACTGAATCAAAATCTGCCTCTGACAAGAGCTTTGTCGAGTCCAATTCCACGTCAATGGGGGAAACAAAATCTTAATGTGTCGGACCTGATCGACCGTCTTGATAGGGGAATGGATCGAAATCCTTTACCAAGATCGCCCTGGGGTACTTTCCCCTTCAAATTCCAAAGGGCCATCCGCGGGTAGCCGTAGTAACAGGTAGCTTTTTGACCGAACTATCATCCTGCTCTACATCTTCTTCACGGTGGACTGCGAGTTCGTTAGGCTCATGCGCGCACGGAGGAACATGTTTCCAATACCAAGCCTGCATAAAAGAAGCCAAGATATATGTCTCGATATTGTGTGATGAACCCACCGTCCGAAGATCCTGACAAAACAAATGGAGATGGCGGTACATACCACCCAAGAACATCGACGCAAGTGGAAAAGAGACGCCGCGAGACAATAACACTTCCAGTGGCACGAGCTCACCCTTGATAGTATCCTGGGGACTGTATTCAAACATGTCATGGCAAAGCCAAAACAAGATGAAAGTGGATAGCTCCGCACGGGGATTCTTCTCCTAGCGCTTAGGAGGGAGCGCTTTCCCATCCACTATCTGGGGAGCCCAATATTTTAACCAAAGAGAAAAAGAAGCGCGACAATTAATTTTAACAGACCATTCGGGACCAGCTTCTGCCGGATTTGAAGGACCATGAATTGCCTCATAAGCACGGATGGAGCTAGATCGAAGGCGCTCTCCAGAGGGGCGCTTAGGAGGAACCTTCCTCACCACCCACTTGCTTTTTCCTTTCGAGGCGGACGAAGATGTCCCCTTCTTACCGGTGCCCGTGGTCGCTCTGTCTCCGCTTTGTCCCAATGGTGCTTGGATATTTTGCACTAGTTCACGACAGGATTCATCTTTGTATTTTAGAAAATAAGTACACAGTTCTTTATCTTCGTCAATCAGCGCTCCGAAGACAGCCGCCTCATCATACGAATGACTGTCGTGAATCGGTAATCTTGTAAGAGCGACGACGTCTTCTAAAATGATGGTGGTTTCCCCTCATGCCGTGAGAAGAGTATGCACGGTAGGAGCCCAACGACATAAAAGTCGTGTTATATCACGAATGCACCTATGTACTTCCCGCTTAAGAGACGAATCTATGGCTTCATTGATGTCTGCCTTGCGGAGAGTAACCACATGACCGGGATTGGAGCGTATGCGAGAGGTCCAATGCGGCCACACCGGGTGAGTTTTCGATTTAGATCGAATGTCGATGGAAGGAAGATCGTAGTCTCCACGATGGATGGCCATTCACGGCACGGTTTAAAATGCGAAGGCATCCATGGTCTCCGACTCGGGTCGCAAAAGCCATTCGGGAGAGGAAGGGTAAGGAAATACAGGCGGGTTCAGAAGGAGAGAGGCTAGGATGTCATCTAGAGGGAAAACGTGCTTACCATCGCGGAATTCTCTTAGCCTCAGGGTGCGCTTTAAAGCAGGACCACTCGTAAATTCAGCAATCGGGTATGACTTACCGTCCGCCGGGGTGGGTAAGGTGATCTCGTCCCAATCGGAATACTCGTTTTCGTCAGGGTTATCGTTCCTGGGCTGGTCGGACGAAGAACTACTGGAAGAGCTGCTAGACATGGCGAGTGTATGGGTGTGTTGGAAGAAAAGAAGAAAGGCTAAGATTGAAAAGAAAAAAAATTGGCAGTCCTATATATAAAGGGTCTTGAGGTTTGGACGTGGCAGTTATGCAGGGGGAATGGTAACCGTCAAAAAGTGGAAAGAGGAAACCTAGCACGACGGAGGAGTTGGAACGTCTCCCACGACCGCCAACCTGACAAAAGGAAAAGATCCACCACGTCTATGGATCGTGGGGAAGGGTGCTCAAAAGGGGTTCTTTGACTATCAGGTCATTTGGAAATTGACCCAATAGTCAGGGGACTAATGTTGGTACATGAAAAATATTACCTCTTTAACCGGGCCAGTGTACCCCCAAAGGGGAGGCAACCCCGACATGAGACGTGGGACTTGGAGACTAAAGCCGAAGTCCACCAAGAAGATGCCTATTAAATGGAAAGGACAAGAGGGGAATTAATGGTAAAAAAGAAGGTTTTATTAGAGAAGGAATGGCATTAATAGTAACTAAAAGAGTTTAGGACACATGGCATGATGTCATAAAATAAGAGGCTTTTGGAATGCCTATAAAAAGAAGGACAAGGTACAATGGAAAGGAGGACTCTCTCTGTCTTACTATTATTGGCAAAGGTGAGATCATTTGGCTAACTAGGACGGGAAGAACCTAACGAGAATTTTGGTACCAACAGTGGGAATTTTATAAATGCCCTTAATTCCGACGGGATGTACAAATACCCTTATGGGACAAGAAAAATACCCCTCTTCAATTATAGGCCCATCAAGGGTCCATCAGTATTTTTCTTCTTTCCACACTTATCCTTCCTCTTTTAATCTTCGATTCCATCTCCATCAACTTCTCCATCACCATCTCTATTCAGAGAGAAAAAAAGATCGAAGTCCTACACCACCTTCTCCATCGCTACCACCACCATCTCCGTCGTCATCACAACCAAAACCAGTGCCACCGCCACCGCCATCACCATCATTACCACTTACCACCACTACGGATGAAGAATACAGTGGAAAATCAATAACAAAAAAATTGATTTCAGATCTGGAAAATATATTTCATCCATCGCCACCACGGTTTCAGTTTGATATCAATAAGAAAAATCTACCTGAAGAATCATTCTAGTTTTTGATCTGGAAACTAGTTTGTGTTTCTCATGATTTTGATATCGATTCAACCAGTCTCAATCTAATCTTCGATAATATCTATTTGAATTTTTTCAAATCTTCACCGGTAATTGATTTCAGTTGGTTTGCTTGATTTGGGTTTGATAATTATTTTGCGTGTTAGTGATTTTATTATATTCTGAAAATTCATCTTTGATTTGGTTTCGATAATGATTTTGCTTGTTACTGGAATTGATTATTAGGGTTATACTTGAATTTTCTGATTGCAGTTTCAAATCAAAGAAATTGATGTTACTGTTGGTATTGCAGGTGAGCCGAATTTGAGGTTATGGTGTTGGAGGTTGATCTGTGAACTCATGGTGATGGGTGGTTTAGGAAGAAGGAGGTATTATTGTTGATGTCTGAAAGAGAAAGGAGTGGTGTTTGCTTGGTGTTGGTTGATTTTCAGATGAGTTGAGCTTGGAGGTTGTTGGTTATTGTTGCTGTGATACATGAAAATGCTGTCAATACTCTTCCAGATACACTTTACAGGTATGGTTCTTCAGTATTAACTTCCATGGTGGAAAGATCTCTGGACTTTAGTTTTTATGGAATCAATTATTGTTGTTGATGCCATAAACGGGATCAACTATTGTTGTTGATGCCATTTTTTATGGATCAACTATTGTTGTTGATTCCATTATGGGATCAACATTTGTTGTTGACAACATTTTCTATGGATTCAACTACTGACTCCTATTGTTGACAACATTTTCTTTTTGGAATTGTATAGTCATGTTTGTAGTCAAATCATATTTGTTAAAAAAAATATCTTGATTTCTTGTTGGTTTGCGTTTGTGTATTGTTGTTTGACTGATTGTACTGGTTGTGTCTTTAGATTTTATAGATGTAAAGTTCTTCTAATATTGAATTTGTGGTGCAATGGTAGCATGGCTGACTCGACGTCAGATGATGCGTGTTCGACTCGCGCCAAGTTCACTCATTCCTATATATCATTTCGTTTTTTTTGTATCATAGATGGTTGTTGCAGAAATTTTTGTTACTCTTGTGATTCTTAAGGATATGTCAGTTTGCAGGTTTATTGGTTTTTACAATAGACAGACTCGTATAAATGCTGTCAACTCTAACTGTTGATCCCTTTTTTTGTGGATCAACTTTCATTGTTGATCTCACTTAATGGTATCAACTTCAATTGTTGATCCAACTTAAAGGGATCAACTTTGGTTGTTGACACTATAATCTGGAAACATTGTTCCTGAGTTTTACTTTTTATATCAACTTTGGTTGTTGATTCCATTCACTGGGATCAACTTCGATTGTTGACGCAAAAAAAAACTGAATATTAGTTAGTAAAGTTATTTTTGAACTTTTGATTTTTTGGATCAACTTCAGTTGTTGACCCCTAATTTTGATGGCCGCAGCGGCAGCAGTGACAGCATCAACAATGGTGGTGGCGGCGGAATATTAATGGCGGTGGTGGAATATTAGTGGCGGTTGTAGTTAGTAAGCGGTGGTGGTGCAGTGGTGGTGGCGGCGGTGATGCTGGTGATGGTGGTGGTGCATGTGAAGTAGTAGAAAAAGAAATTTGTTAAGGGATAAGGTTTTTAAATGTAAAATAATATTATAAGTAAGGGTATTAAGGTAGTCTATATTTTAATGGATAAGGTTTTTAAATGATTGGGATATTTTTATTGTTGTATAAGGGTATATTTATTGGGTGTCAAAACTAAGAGTATTTAATTAATATACCCTTACAAGTTTGTATCAATTTTCAGCAAGAGAAATACGGAAGTTTCTAGAGTTGAGATATACACTTTGGGTTCAGATTCATGGAAAACATCCATGTCTTGCATTCCGTATAAACTTTCTGGAGAAGAGCCTGGTGTGTTTGTAAATGGAGCTCTCCACTGGTTAGCAAATACGTTTACAAGTAATAACAACTATAAACCACGAGTTATAGTTTCTTTCGACTTGGAAGAAGAAATATTCAAAGAAATACCACTACCTGAAGAAGTACGTATGGACGATTTCGATTATAGATTTGTTGATGTGTTGAGAGGTTGCCTTTGTTTGCTTTGTAGCGTGTCTAAGGTTGGTTTTGTGATATGGGAGATGAAGAATTATGGGGTTAGAAAGTCTTGGACTAAACTGTACAAGACTGACCCACAACTGATGATGGCACTGGATATCCCAACTTATCACTACATAAGAAGCGCAGTGTTTTTACAGAATGGTGAAATCCTATTACAAATTCGATTACATGATGGTCAGAGGTATTCATCATCTTTCGAATGGCAGAAGAGATCAACTGTTGTGAGAATATGCTGGGAAGACATCATCATAACATAAGAAAGTATATGAAGCACATGGTCCAGATGGTGCCGTGTCTGAAGAGTCTAGTTTCAGTTAATTCGGGCACAAATGTTCGAGATGTGCAGGAACTAAAGGATTACGGCGAAGCAACCGAAGGCCTTTTTTTCCTACGAGTGAAAAACTTTAGAAGCAAGACAATATTCCTTGAAGTTACTCGATTAGTCATGTGCGGCTGTGCCCATGGGTTCTTTTGAGCTTTTTGGTACGTCACACATTTTTTGTACTTCTGGTCTGCTCTTCTTATTTGAAATAATCAAAAAATCATATGTACATGAATATGGCATACTTATGTAATGCAGCGTTTCTAGTCTTACTGCATCCTGCTCTTACCGCACCTATAAACAAGTAATGCAGCTTGTCTATTATTCTTATATGCATTCATGAATCTAAAAACCAAAAATTGATATCCATATCACCAATCTCTATCATGCCCTCACTACAAACATATCTGACAGTAGCAATAGGCAAAACAAATTCCAGGAGACCCTAAAGATCCTATGGGGGATTAGTAAGTACAAATTTGATTCAAGCTGCTTGCTTCAATCCTCGAGTTACATCAATGATTCAAGTGGACAACCAATCTACAAAAACATATGCATGAAAATTTCTGTTTTTGTTTTATAATTTGCACAACAGAATTTATAAAAATTAAGGTCTCAAACGAAGTACTACAATTTAGAGCCAGAGAAGATACAATCAAGTTCTAATAACTAGTAGTTTTTGAAGTCCTGACGTTCTTAAAATTGAACAAGAAACTACTACCTGAACAAGAAACTTCATTCAATCATCCAAGACAAAACACAGCAATACCAGCTATAAATTGGTTAATTAAGTTTCTTATCTAGATACTCAGCTATGCCAGCTATAACCTGGTTAGGTTTCTTAGGATAGATCTTCCAAGAATAAGCTGTCGAAAACTCTTGGAGGGTCAAATCTGAAAACTGGTTTAATCCACAAGTAAAGGAAGAGCCGCTTTTCTTATGTTGGTTGATGAACCGAGCCGTGCCCTTAAAATTTTCAAACCTCTACTTAAAAGCTTTTTCGTCTTCTACATCAAAATGATGATCGAAAAACGAGAGCCACTTCAAATAAAGAGCATGGAGCTTAGCCTCAGAATCGACAGTATCATCATCGTTTACCTCTAGATCAGTCATCAAATATTATCATATGAGAAAATGAGGAAAAGTTTTTAAGGAGAAAAGAAAAAAAGTTCAGCGCATCTTCATATGGAGCTTTTACCTTTATTTAGCTTTTCAATTTCTAGTTCACAGAGCTTAGCCTTAGCCTTAGCCTCAGCCTCAGAATTGACAATATCATCGGTTACCTTTAGAGCTGTTTAATTATCATGAGGAGTACAACATGAGAAAAAAGTTGCAAAGGAGAAACAAAGCTTAATACATCTTCGTAAGCAGCTTTTAGTTACCTCGACGTTCCTGTGCAAGTTCTAGTGAACTTTTCAGACTAGCAGAAGTTAAAAAGGAGCTCTTGTGCTGCACGGAAACATAACATTTAGTAATGATCTAGCAAAAGTAGCTGACAGCAAGGAACCAACTCATCGCACGTAGAAACCCAAAGGAACCACGCACACAATCCTGTCTAGTCTAACAAGAATCCTCATCAAATTGTGTATCAGGCAGTGCTCCTCCAGGACGCTGTACGCGGAAGGTAATTAGTTTAGATTTTCCACAAAATAACTCAAACTGAACTAGCAAATTTGTTCATCAGATAAAAGAAAGCAGCTTAGCAGCATCACTAACAAATAAAAAATTGATATCAAAATCATTTAATCACTGCTATGCCTTCACTACGGATACACATCGGACAATAACCCGTAGGCAGAAACACAGAATCAAAATCATTTTTCAACAACACATTAAAACGATGATCAGATCAAAAAAAAAAAAAAAAATTACACATGTGGACTTTAATTCAGTATATCTTCGAGCAGATCGTACTAATCTATAAAGAATCGAAGAAGTCAGCATTAACAACAGAAGATGATTTCAGAAGAAGAAAGTGTTGGGTGTTAGGGTTTCTTTCTGAGCCGCTCTTTGTTTTTTTTGGCCAGCAGCCGCGCGAGGAAGAGAGGTCATGCCGTGCGCTTAAAGGTGCGTTTTAGACAATTATCGTTATAGCCCACTGCGGTTTGGGTATGATTTTAGAGACAAAACGAGGGGCCTAAGTAAATCCCAATTTGTTGGAAAGGATCCTATTTTGAGGCATACTAAAATATTTTGAGGCATACCAAATTGTTTTCTTATATATCTAGGATGGGGTTTGCAAGGGTGTTCTAAAAGTGGGTAGATTTGTAAATACTAAGTTACCCTCAATTGTTTTAAATTACTTAAATATCATTCTCTTAGTTTAAAATAAACCCAAACTAATCAAAATCATTTTCAAAATAAAAACCATATTTATTCCAAACCTAATCTAATCATTATCAAACCGTTTTAATTTAATTTTTTGTCGCCGATTATTGTCGATTCATAGATCTTTGATCATTGATTAAAACCACAAGTATAAAATGAGTTGTGTGAAGCGTTGTGCGAGTGATTTAGCTCCAGATCCGCATATTGGAACCCAGATCTTTGTTCTTCATTTTTCAATGTTTCAGAAGAACAGTTTGGATGATATTGAAATATCACGTTTTCGGCCGAACCCAGTTTATAATGAAGAAGACCTTTAGGTTCGCGGCTTATTATCTGATAAATTGTTTTCAGCCGAACCTTCCTGTTTATTTCAAAGAAAATTAATGTGCTAGTTCGAAAAGTTAGCTTGCTAGACGAACCTATACAAATGTTGCACCAAGGAAAGTTTCCACTCATATTGGAAATGCAGTTGTATAGACGAACCTTTAACTTGTGTTTTTACACTACCAGGTCGACCATGACTCTGTACATGGCAACTTATAAAAAGAACAAACAAATAAAGTACAAGTTCGGCTAACAACGATAGCAGCTCGAATAAGCTGAACGTTAATTTTTTTTTCATATGCTTAGGTTCGCCATTAGAAATATCAGCCGGACGGTTCTTCCCAACATGATTCGGATAGTAATTCTACAGTCGAACCCAGCACTGAACATTCGATATAATCTGTAAAAATCCATTTTTCTTTTTTAAGAATTCAACCTAAAAAAGGGAGATTAAACATCATCTACAACTATACATATGAATCTGATCTGAATCACACATTTTAGTCACTTCTAACCATTAAAATTTTAAAACCAAGTTTTTTTTTTTCACTTCTTCTTCTTCTTCCTCTCAAAAATTCCAACTCTCTCATATAGATCTGATTTCTCTACTAATTTACCATAAATAATTTAATTTTAACAAATCACCAACATTATTAATGAATTATTATCATTAAATCTAATCATATTCATTCACATTAATCATGTATGCGATTATTAAAAACAGGCGGAGATAAGGGGTGATGGATTTTTTTACCTAGTTATCATATTTTGGCACTATTAGATATGACTCGAAACATTAGAGTAAGCCTCAAAATAAGATTCCTTCAAAAATGTTGGAAGTGATGAAATCGCTACATTGAAGTCCCGGGTTCTACATTACCAGAAAGAAATTAGGATTTAGTTTGAGAAAATTAGGCGCAGACCCAAAAGAAATAATATCCTCATTGTCAGGCCCACAATTAAGTTTTAGTTCTGTGACACCCATAATTATATGAAATTTTGAAAAACCTATGCATAACGGGTTGTGCATCAGGGTATAATTGGCAACGCAACTTGGATATATATAACATATCTAAAAAACCGCGCTTTGGAATTTTACAAATTTTATATCGTTGGAAATATTTTTGAGAAACTAGTACAAACAACAATATCAAATTTTTGTTTTTCACGAAAAAGTAGGAGGTGATCATCATTTTATGGAAAATTTCGAAAACCGACTACATAATCATTATGCAGCCTCCAAAAAAGATGCATAATACAATATGCATACACCACAAAAGATGCATAACACATTATGCAACTATATATTTGTTTATGCATCTATTATTTTGGTTTATGCAGCTAATAAAACGCTGTATATGCCTGAATCCAACCGAAAAAGCAGACGCATAACGAATTATGCAACCATTTTCTTGATTGCATAACAAGTTATGTAGCTATAACAGGTTATGTAGTCATTGTTTTGGTTGATTTTAGTGCGGACAGATAAAATTGTTGCATAATGCATTATGCAGCCATATTTTCGGACGCATAACAGGTTACGCATCTATTTTCATGACTGAGCAACATGTTATGCAAAAATTATTGTAGGTGCATGACAAGTTATGCACTATTTTCTTATTACTGGTTTTGATACTAACAAATAAGTTTATGCATAACGTGTTATGCTTCTGGACTGTATAACAAGTTATGAAAAACTTTTGTAGATGCATAACAGGTTATACATCCATTTGCACGAATAAATAACATGTTATGCAGACATTTTCTCGACTGCATGACAGGTTATGCAGTCATAACAGCATCATCATCTTTTTTCCTGTTTCAGTAACTTCCATGTTTCAATAACTCCTTCTTCCATACATTCATCTTCTCTATCTATAAATTTAAATCACTCAAACCCTAATCTGCAGTTTCTGAACCCCTGAATTCATCAACTTGTCGTGATTTATCACTTTCCCGTGAAAACTAGAACCCATTCTTCCTTACTGTATCATCTTCAGTTCTTCTCAAACCATTATTTGTTCTTCTAAAACAACCAATCGACCCCACTTTATTCCCCAATATTCATCCGCAACTTAAATTCATACCACAATCCTTCTCAGATTCAAATCATGTTCCAGAATAACACACAATTTCATCTCTTTTATTCATAATCATCAAGTTCAGACCCTAAGTTCTTCATCTCCAACAGGCCGCCACCAACCTTCTTTCTCCCTTCGTCGTGATCTGAATCCACCATGGCTGCGCATCTATTTCTTTGATAACAGTTGAATATTCATATTTGTTTGAGAACGATTGAATCTTCAGATTTAACTTTGATAAAGATTTTTATCGATTCTTTTTCGTCGATGTACTGGACATTGAAGATTAAGATGGTGATGAAGTTGTCGAGATCAAGAGAAGAACATAGAAGATGAGATCTGAGACGAATCCGGTGATTTTAGGTTAGTTTGGAAAGAGAAAAAATGAAAATAAAATTTCTCAAAATTATGGGCCTGTGCATAATTCTATCACTGAGAATGGGTGCGCGTCTGAAGATTTCTGGGAGTGGGTTTCACAGTGGAAAAAATCTGAAAAATGAGTTTGTCTGTAGTTTTCACATTTGGTTTTGCTGAAGAGTTTAAGGCTCAGGTAAATGCTTGTAAGTACATCTTCGGATCATCAAGTTGGGCTTGCACTCGTTATCAGGTATTGATATTCGTTTCAGAATGCTTGTGAAGGAGGAACCCAATCTTGGAAATTTTTGTTTACAAAGTTTACTATCTCAAACCAAATACTGCAATTTAGAGCTAGAGATGATTCAATCACATTTCAACAAACAGTTCCATTTCAAGTTTTTATGTTGGAGGATTTTGTGTTTCACCCCTCAAAATAAATAGCTAATTTGCATTACCCCCTTTACAAATTGATAATAGGCAAAACCCCCTCTCTGCCAACTCTTCCGTTATGAAACAGTTAATTGTGCATGTGCATTTCACATGCGTGTCTTTGAGATCTTAAAATACCCTTTAACAAAGAAATGGAACAATTGTATATATGCCCACCAATCTAATCTGGCAGTCCTAAAACCATCGTCGTCGTCTTCTTCCTCGCAGGAAGACTGCTCCTCTAGGTTCTCCCTCACCAACTCTAAATGAATTAACAGCGCCACTTCAAATACCCTTTGAAATTAATGAGATTTGGTTTATCTTGTCTTTCTATCTCAATTTTATTGTTTTAGAAATTCTTCTTGTTACACCGTACACGGATTGTCTAATTGCAACTTTCATTCTTCCAATCACAATTTATTGGTATACGAATTTGATAGTCAGGTGATTTATTGGTGTGTTTGTTTGTGTTCTTGGATCGCCACAAATCGTAACGACAACAGGGGTTTTTAGCTCTCACAACAAACCCATTATCACTTATTTCTTTCTTTTAGTGAGATTTGTTAACAGAGATGAAAAACAGAAAAGAAGAGAAACCCCACGCCATGATTTCCGTTAATGAATCTGATTCCATAGAGACGGGTCTAGGAAGTTGTTTTTGTTCGAATGGAATTGGATTTTCTTTTGCAACTAATGTTGTTGAGATTTCACTAGTTAATCGGACAACATCATATGGAAATGATTCAGAAGAAATTTGATTGTGTTGTTAATGGCGTTGGTTGTTGTGGTGTCGGTCATCGAACATGGAATTAGGTTAAAAGTATCAAAAAACAGCCCAAACAGATTAAGGAACAAATTAGCGACACGTGTTTTTTGTTCATATTTAGGATCTTAAAGACACACATGTGAATTACACGTGCATACTTAACTACTTAGTAACGGAAGAGATGACAAAAAGGGGTTTTACCTATTACTAATTTGTAAAGGGGTAATGGAAATTAGATATTTACTTTGAGGTAGAAACAAAAAATCTCCCTTTTATGTTTTTAGCAAAGATATTTTGTCTAGGACCTGAAACATGCACTTGATGTATTTGGGTCGTAAACTGATCAATAGCATCAGCAGTACTATTGCTACTGCTACCCATTAACATTTTTGGATACAGGTGTGCCAAAATCTATGTATCCATCTACATCTTCAGGTGCATGCAGTATGTGATCGACTAATTTACTCAAGCAAAAAATCTTCTGGTGTAAATGCACGCCCGGCCTTTGCAAGCTTTCAGTAAATAAAATAGTGATTCCGGTTTAACATTCGTCAAGGCCCAGATAGAATATCAGGCCTAACAAGCCTATCCCAAATGCCTGTATCCAATGATTAAGCTAACTAAGCATGCATGATTAAGCCAATTAGTTAGTACAAAATAGGAGCCCAAAAATTGAATTAATTTTATTTTTTTTGCTTCTAAAATTGGTTTGGCAAAACCACTGAAATGCAAATACAAACTTGATAATAATGGATGGATAAAGGAACATACAACTGTTGTATAATTTGTATTTACATAATTACAAATACATAATGACAAGAATAGCCCAATACTAGTTACGGAGAAAAACCAAAATACTATTCCACCAACCTTATCAAGCATAGTTTGTATGAATTGTGCAACTCATCAATCCCAAAAATGAAAACCCTGAGTTTAAATTTCACCTTAGCTCATGCTGGTTTTGATGAAGCCATAGTATGAGTAGTAGAACCACCATGAAGAGCGTATCTAGACGAGAAACCCCGGTGCGAATAATCTTCAACATCTTGATTATTATCATCCCAATTATCTCCATCATCGAAATTTTGTGAATAACTTAAAGGATCATACTTATACCCACCTTTTGGTTTTCTTTTTTTGGGTCTAATCACGAAAACTGATTCCAAGTTTGAACTAATAACATTGCCGCTACCATTACTTGTATCTCTAGCGATACTAGTAGTAGTATCATAGCCCCTATGTTTACTCCATGGAAGTTTAAGTTTCAAACAACCCAAACATGAAAATGAATTATCTTCTCCTTCTTTTGATGATGAAGAATTCTCCATGAACTATAAGAATTTTGAACTAGACCAGTTTTCAGATTGGGGTTGCAAAATAAGTGATGTGTAGTGATAACTAGTTGCTATAATAACTACATACATATCTTTCTAACTTCTTGGCTGATAGTTTGCGGATGGATGGCACGTGCGAATTCAATCATCGATATATACAAACATCAAATGTGTCATTTTCGAAAAGGAATATGACATAATTTTGATGGTCCAAACCATTAAAAAGTTGATGACAACTGTATGGTATTTATTAATGTTGATCAATGGGGACAAAATTTGTATTAGTGTATACTAAAAACAACAATTTTGTTTATGGACGCAAACAAAAAAAGAGGAAAAAAAAATCAAAATTGGTAGGAACTAGGGAGTTTATAATTAAATAAGTTTATCATGCAATAATAATATATTGCAATCTAAGTCTCAAATCAAGTAATTTCTGGTTACTTTTATGTTTTCTTGTGATCAATTACTTCTTCTTTTCTCTGTTGTTGGTAGACAATGACATCCATTAACAAATAGTGGTGTGTTGAGTCACTAGTGTCACAATGTCGTGAGTTACCTCACTATTGATGGTTATTTCTTAATTAATGGGTAAGAATTAGGATGTTGATGAATATCGAATTTAAAACGAACAATCTTGCTATCACACGTTCAAGTGTATAGCAATACAATGAACATGCACCTCTAAATTGGTCAGATCTCATATCTGTATTTATGCATCTCATAACCTCATACATGCTTTCTCTTATCTGTCGATTTTAAAGTTAAAAGTGTGTGCTCATCCTATAATAATGTTTGGCGATTTCGGTTAGATATATTTCCACTCTTGGTTATAAGAGGATAGACTTGGACAACGAACAAACGAGAACAAGAGATGCAACGAAGAAACATCGACAGTTGCACATATAGATATAGGTATGTCGACCATGGAACATGAGCTGTCAGTGAGAAATGTCTCATAATACAATTGTACAAAAAGCAATGTTCACAATTCGTTTGTTCTGCTCCCTACACCACTCGTTATAAGCGCGTACTACCATAACTAGCTTCAAGGTTTGATTGATTAACATGCATAGTGGTCCTAATGATGGGAAGTAGAGAAGCAGTACGCACCTTCTTGTTTGCTTTAAGCTTGTTAGCTAGCAGATCATTCGTATGGTTATTAGCATTCGGGCATTCTTAACCAGACACATCAAGTCTCATTTGGTTGGTAGTTTTCTTTTTTATCTTTGAAACCTCAAAGATGACATTTAGTTTGACAGAAAGTGGAATCAACTTTTGAAATTTGATATCAAAAACTCTATGCTAACAGCCTCATAATAGGGAATTAGCAGTAGCACTCTACTTTGGCAAAATAATAATCATGATGAAGCATCATCTCTTGGAATTGGATAACTCATGCACTTTGGAATTATTGGCTCTTGCTTTGTTTTAAAGAAAGGGATGGGTTTTGTTTGAATGCGTCTTGTGGATTGGAATTTTCTTTGTTATGAACTTACCATCAAAATGTGAGACCACTGCTAGGTTTGTTTGTTTGTTTGTTTTGGTGGACGGTGGCTGGATCATAAAACAGTAGTAGATATTTGCATTCCTGATGGGAAAGTATATTTAAAGTGGATATTCTTTCTCACGATTGATATACTTCTCAAAAATATCTACAAATTATTGTTAGTTTTAATTAACATAACCATCAATCATATAATTATGGGTTTGATTATATATGTAAGTGCGAGTAAACCACTCGACCTCTGAAACAGATAACACCAACACCAACACCAAGTATTCAAGTTTAAGTTGCGGTGAGGCCAAGTTTAGTTAATTAAGTTGTTAAGAATACACATTACGAAAAGTGACGACGTTTATTGATGTTTTTTTAATGATGGCAACGAGACTTATCTTTTTGACAACTAGGAAGTGATAGGGAAACGATACTGGTAAAATACAAGCAAATGGTGAATGAGTTACAACAAATATGGAAAATGGGTCATTTGTCCAAATATTTTTAAAACATGGTTCAAATGGACGAGTAAAAATTAGTATGGGTGAAATTGATACCAAAAAAATAGTAAGGATCAAATTGGATTCATCCTGACCTAAACTTAAAAAATAGCAAGGATGAAACTGAATGCATTCTGATGTAAATTAAAATAAAAAAAAAACATTTGAAAATGGGTAGGATGAAACTGTTTACATCCTGACTCTTTTTACATTTTTGTCCATTTAAACAAAATCTAAATCTAAATGTCCTTTTCACCCAGGAATTGTTGATTTTGGTCTTTTTAACCAATTTTATGCGGAAAATTGGTCATTTGTCCAAATATTTTTAAAATATGGTTCAAATGGACGAGTAAAAATTAGTATGGGTGAAATGGACACCAAGAAAATAGCAAGAATGAAACTAGATTCATCCTGACTTAAACTTAAAAAGGAGCGAGGATGAAAATGGATGCATCCTGATGTAAATTAAAAATAAGAAAAAGGATTTGAAAATGGGTCGGATGAAACTGTTTACATCCTGGCTATTTTTACATTCTCGTCCATTTAAACAGTATCAAATATTACATGTCTTTTTCACCCAGAAATTGTTGATTTTGGTCTTTTTAACCAATTTTGTGAAAAATATATTTGGTTACTTAAACCTTATTAATGGATAACAAAAAGAGACAACAAGGTTGCTCGGATACATTTTAGATACATGTTGATCATAGGTGGTCTAATCTAGAGGTGTGAATTGGGTTGTGCCAACACGAGCACAACCCAGCCCAACACAGCACGTGATTTAGCACGACACGACACATCATGTTAATGGAACGTGCCGGGTTTGACTAATTCAAACAGTACCCAACGCAGCACGCGGCATGGATTAGGACGTGGCGCGGCATGGCACAACACAACACGTTAAGAAAGTATGTCATGATATGTATAAAATGCTGGAAAACATAGCATAATACATCACATTTTGTGTCTATTTCACAAAAGAAAACTCTTATTCTAGCCAATTATTGACATTTTACTACCGTTATACTAACTTATTTTCATAATAACACATATAATATCTAATTATTTAGAAAAACGTTTATATTAGAAAATATAAAATAAATGTGTCTGACACAACACAACACGGCACAACACGTTTATCTTCCTGGTACAGCCCAGCACAGCACGCCTTCTAACACGGCACAACACGACACGTTATAATCTCTGACACAGCATAGCATGGCACATAGCACGTAATTTTGTGGACTGTGTTGTGCTGGGCCGGCAAGTTATACATTTCGACATTACAAGTTAGCGTCACAGAAAAAGAAATTTACTTAGCCCTCTTGGGAAGAAATTCTGGCTCCACCGGAGGCCATAGCTGCTACTTGGCCGCTTGGGCCTCGATCAGTAGCCGTTTATCTTGGTATTATTGATGGAATATATAGTCGACTCACAGAACAGTCTTCGGGTAGACTAATTGTGAGCAGCAGTCAAGGAACCACTGACTCGGCGGGACCACCCTAACAATATTTCCATGCAAAATGACAAATTTCAAACAAACGTAATCATCATTCATTTTTATAGACTAATCATTGTTTTTGATAAAAAATAAATATAATCATCAAATCACTCCATCGCTTGATTATATTGATAATAAAGCAAGAAAATCAGGTCGATGCCGAACTCCAGCTCGGATAGATCAAGATGGATCAAATTTTGTTTATTCTACTTCTACCTGATAAAATACAACATTTTCTTTTATTGACAAGCCTCAACAACGCCAAAATATTAATCTGAAAATCCGAAATAACCCGACTTGTGTGACAAACGTATGCAGTTTTTCCTACCAGGTATACGGGGAGAAGTTATTTTTCGACTTAATTAAGTTTAAAATTTTAAAATTATTTCGAATGTCATTAATTTCTCGTTGTCGAAGTATGGTAGTAATCTTTTTTTGAGAAATTGGGTCAGTTGTCCAAATATTTTTAAAACATGGTTCTAATGGACGGATAAAAATTAATATGAATGAGATGGACACCAAAAAAATAGCAAGAATGAATCTGGATTCATCCTGACTTAAACTTAAAATAACAAGGGTGAAACCGGATGCGTCCTGATATAAATTAAAAGTATTTGAAAATGGGTAGGATGAAACTGTTTACATCCTGACTATTTTTACATTCTTATCCATTTAAACAGTATCAAATTTTACATGTTTTTTTCATCCAGGTATTGTCGTTATTGGGTTAATTGACCAATTTTGTGTTTTATGTTTTTTTTAATGGAAAGTGTTAATTGACCTTTAAATAATCCAGTTGTCGTTGTTGAAGTGGTTTGGTAGGTGGACCGTTATCCAGTTAACGGCGGATATCCGTCAAAACTATCAGTCTAAGTTGATAAGGTGCATTATTAATATGATTCCAGACGGTGAGACATTCGTCTCAGAGCCCCATACCTTAATTCGGCGGATAGTAGCAGGTAAAACGAATCCAATGAATTATAGTAACCTAAAAGAAAACATTAAATCTAGACCAATATTGTATCTTCAATGCATGAACAATATCCGATACTACATCAGAGAAACCATAAAACAAAACATTTCCAGTTTATTATTTGTTTTTTTTTGACAGACTATTTGATTCTCCAAACTCACAATCAGCCAAAAGGGTTTGAGGAGGCTCCACTGCCACCACGAGGAGGAGGTGGTGGGTGTGACTTGTGCATTGTTTTTGCTGGTGATGCCTCAGTTTTACCATGGGGTCTTCTTGCCTTTTACCCTTTTCACTAGTGGGTCTCAACACCAGCACCATGGTCTTTTACACTGCATTCCAACTCGGGAATAACTAGGTGACCATGTACTGAAATGAATATGTCAGATCAATTATACTTCAGCAATGGAGAACTTCTTTCTCAGCAATGGTAAATTTTATGGGTAATAAACTAATAATAGTACCACAGCTGAAGAAAATGTACCACATCCAGTTGATAAACGACATTCACAACTTAGATTAAACTAGGACTTCGAAATTTGCGGGGAGCCAAGTGTAGAACTCATAACAAGGTGCATCTGAATTTCTCAAATAGTGTAGAACTCACAATGTAGTTTATTTTTATCGAGAACCAAACAAAATTGTTGTTGTCTTTTGATCTTTAGAGCACAAATTCATCGATAAAAGAACCCACCGTGATTTTTATTATAAAATCACGTAGCTTACCTAATCTACTTATCCAACGTGTTTAGGATATATAGTTACAATAGGTTTTGTTTAGGATATATAATTACAATACGTTTTGTTTACTAGTGTTAATATAACGAAATTGTAGAGTGATAAATCTCACCAATTTGCTTACCCATATATATCAGCGACTTATTTACTCGAATTTCCAATTCTGCAAAAGCAAACAATGACAACACGTAGAAAAGTTGCGCCCACAAGAATAAATCTTAGACGCTTGTGAAACCATGCCAAGAGACGTAGAATATAAGAACACAGGCTGAATGTATGTAAAACTGTAAAAAGAACAGAAAAAGTTAAAAATCCCCAATTTCCAAAAGGATAAAATCATAAATTTTATTGATATTGCCGTGGTGTAATTTTAACGTCAGTTATTAGATGAAACCATAAATGTGTCATATATATATCTCGTTGTATGCATAAAAAAATGCTACAATTTCGATTCATAATTCACTCACATTCCTAATACAAGAAAATCAAAACACATCACAAGCTCCAATACTCCTCCTTCAACCCTCTTTCCTATTCCCAAACGTTGTATGCCGAAGTGCCAAGTTTAATCATGTTGTTATTATGATGACGTCTAATTAAGGCTTATCTAGTGCCCAGCTCGAAGGTGATTTGGAAATGATTATAAAATGCAAAAAGAAAAAGAGATATAAGTTGTTACAATTGGAATATTTCGATTTTGGATCTTCAATCCTGAAAAACGATAATGCTCTGGTAAGTTACTCTTTGGTTTTTGGAAGTACAAAACTTAAAAGTTAGTTTGGAAACATAATTTTAAAGGGGTCGGATTGGGTAATAACCAAACTAACTGGATATACAAAAGTTTAAATGGACTTGGTTGAAAGACTAAGGGGTGTCCAAACGGAGTAAAATTATCTGATTACCCTTGTCATATATTTTTTCTTCCCAACGTCAAAACGGTTCATTTTCCTTCCCAAACTAAAAATAACTACTTCTAATTTTCCATTTTTTTCTTCTCTTTCTCCATCATCAAATCTCAAAAAACACTCGTCGATTAAAAGTAGCCCGTTGTTTTTATCAAACTCAAACGAACCCATTGTCTTTCCCAACCTAACGACCAGTATTTTATTTCGTTGTTTGAATGTCAAAAGAGGTCAGAAAAATTGAAATTGTTGATTTACAGTTATATAATCATCATGGTATCTCTTCATCGGCCTTCATGACTTTTCAAGTTTTATTTTGTCATCTTCTTGGGATTAATATCGTGAAGACTTTTGATCTTTGATAGTAACATTCACATGGTCGTCATGATATTCACCCTGAACCATAACGACTAGTTGACGGATACAATTAGTCGTTCGATTATAAAAATCTATATCACGTCGACTAATATTATCAAAAACTTATTTTACACGCGTGCCATTTTGTAATTAGTAGTCATGGGGCGGGTATGCCAATCCCAGTCATTGTCCCGTTCGTAAAAAAAATATCCATACCCGTCTCGTCACCCACATGAATTAGGGCACGACGGGTATGGGGAATACCCATATGGGACGGGTTTCCCATAAGTTACCCTTAACACTGAGCTAATATATAATTTTTCTTATAATCACAACTTATATTGATTCAAACAAAAATAATAACGTAAGAAAAATGCATTCTAAAAATCTTATATTCAGTAATTTATCTTAAAGTGAACAAAAGAATTAGTTAATGGCTTATTAGTTTTTCTACTATTTTCTTTCTCTTTTTATCTTCGCCCATGTTAACTATTTCATTATCCGCTTCATTTTATCTATTTTAACATTTAGAGAGTGCATCTGATAACAACGAAAGAGCCAAAATGATGAATGTATAAGAACGATCAAGAATATAATAAATGAAAGAAAGCTCGACTAAGTGGTGGAACGATCAAGAGTATAATAAATGAAAGAAAGCTCGACTAGGTGGTGGAAGTATAAAAACTCGATGCAAATTCTTGCATAAAAGTCTAAATCCCTATAATATGAAAAGTACGGAGAGGGTATGGGGCGGGGACCTTGAATCCCGTCCCTGCCCCATCTCCGTAGCTTAGGTTTCGTGTATTATCCATATCGAACCCCATCCCCATTTGTACGGATAAAATCCTACCCAAACGGGGCAGGTACCCACGGGGATGTTTGGGTACGGCAAATGGCCATCCCTAACTCGCCGACTAGGTTACAGTCGTAACTTTGATACAAATTTGACCCTGGCGACCAACAACTGCAAATAAAAAAAAAGGTGTCTATTTTTGCATTTCTTCGTCATGTTTTTGAAACTATAACTGTGATGACGCCATGTCGTCATTTTGTTATTATATGATCATGACGATCATGCCTTGTCGGCATGTTGTCGTGCAATCGTGCATGACGATTTCTCATGCCCGAAAATCCTGAAAGGGTTAGTTCCTTTTGTAATTTAAAAATTAAACCAATAAAATTCCGTTAAATTCCTTTTTGAAAAGTGTTTGACCAGAATAATTCATTTTCGCTACAAAATTCTCAAAAATCAAAAGTTTTCCTCAGAAAAAGAAAATTTCTATTAAGATTCATCAGTTAAAATCTAACAAAAATAATAATCAAAATGTTTACTAAAAAAAATTAATCTAACATAATGAATTCTATTAAGTCAATAAATTACTATTAATTAATCAGGGGGAAATTAGACATTACCAAAGATACATGCATAAGAGGTTTTGAATTTTACTTTTAAATGATCCTTTATTTTTTTGTATTAAACCCCAATTTGGACATAACCCAATCTCGTCAGTTAATTTTAAAATAATAAATTAACTTTTGATAAAAGAATGATTTTTCTTTTGTAATTTTTGGATTCGGCTTCATTTCCTGGATAAGTAACAATTTTTAGTTCTAGTATCCAAACAATTTATAAAAAAACTATTACTAGCGGATCGGATAAGCTAATTAAATGTCTGATCGATGTCATGTAAGCATTAAAGTAGTCGAAATCGTTCCTTGATCCTACTCTGTTAGAGCATAGCTCGGTTGAACCCACCAAGCGTTGGTATGTCAAGTTTGGTTGTCATATTTTAGTGAGCCAAAACTCATTTAAGAGTCGCTTAATTATGTACTAGAGTCAACTTCGTATAGGTTAGCTTGAAAGTATTAGGATAGGAGATATTACAAGTATTGCGAAGACTTGAAGAAGTGAAGAACTAAGGATCTATAACGACAACATCATCCTTCCACTTGAGGTTAGTGATATTTGACTTGAACTGTTTCATTCCCTAACGTATCTTTCAAGTCGTGCATATTGAAAACAAAACTGCGAAGCATAAATGATTATACTCTAGTTAGACATAGTATTAAGGAATACAATATGAGGTTTATTGCTTAACCATTAAACTTTGTAGATAAGACATCGACATAATCGTTTGAATGCTATTGTGATTATGTATGGGTATAAGGTGAAGATTTCATCCTAGGAAATAATGTTTTACATTTGTTTTAAGGAAGTAAATTCATGAAATTGTTTTGTGAATCGAAAGAGAAATCGCCAGGCATTATTGGTATTTTTATTCATTGCATATCTTTTGAACTACCAATATGTGTGATTAGTATAACCGTTCATGACTTGTTTATGTTCTTGGTAAAACTATTCACAAAAGCCTGACTTTTGTATTGGTATGACTTTTATTAGTGAAACCGATCTTAAGTAATCACCTGAGATGGTATGATCGATTTTGTGTTATCGGTATGACCGACTCTGGGAAAAGGGGAAACGATCCTAGTAAGAGGTGCAACCTATCACAAAGGGGAATCGATCCTTGTATGAGGTGCAACAAGTTTTTAGCAGAAAGGGGAACCGATCCTATGGACATGTGCAACACGTTTTTAGGCAAAGGAGAACCGATCCTATGGACATGTGCAACAAGTACAAGTTAGATACCATATATATGTGGGGAACCGATTCTAGTACCTAGTCAAATGAATTCTGGAAAGCTAGTGTGACTATGAACAATACTCACATGGAGATAGAACCGAAACTTGTTTTGGTAGAACCGTGAAACCCATGTTTGGTGATTGAGTGTTCTTGATCAATCACGTAGTTCTTGAAAGTCAGATGAACCAATTCTAAACTTGTTTGGAAGTGTGGAAAATTGGTTTCAAGATTGTAAGTATGAAAGAGGACTTACAAAGTAAGGATGTCGACATACTTTGAACATGTGCAGTAACGTTTATCTTTAATTGTTCAAAGTTATTCCTTAATATCTAAAGGAAGAAAATCCCGGATCGAATAAAATAAATTGAGAATCTTTTATTTAAGGTTTTTAATTTTATTTTAGGAAAATGAAAATTAGTAATGTGCATTTACTAGTTGGAGATTTTCCAAGAGAATTTCGGTCATTATTTTGGACAAAGAATTTCCAGGAATTATGGAAACCGAATCTGGAATATATTGCATATCTTGAGAATATTTTCGGTTTTGGAAATTACTTGGTGTCCAAACTTCCTTGGTCTATAAGTACGAAAGTTTGCATTTAGAGAAAATTAATCCTCATACAGCAAGAACTATCTCAGTTGTGTTGCTACTGGTGAAGCCGCCTATTCGGAGAGAAGAGTAACCTAATTAGGCGAAATCTCTTACGTCCGCTCAGTTTAAAGTATTCTTTGGGATTGAGAAGCTCTATTAGTACCGTTGGTGGGAAACTAGATAATTGCGGTTTATCTTTTGTTTTCGATTGATTTGATTGACTAACGGTGGTTGAACTTTGATTGCACCTAGTTTGTTTATGCTTGAGAATCTTCTCTTCTGATATAAGATTCACTCAAACTAGATCGAAGTTTCGACGGGGATCTTTAGACTGTTTGTAGATCTAAAGACGTCTTGTGATAATCCATTGGTAACATACTCCATTCTGTGCGTGATTGATCACAAGAGATTCAAGTTGATTGTGTGCATATGTTTATGGAAGATCTAAGAAGACTTTGAAGATTTCTGATTTGGGATTCATAATCTTTGGTGTGCACAATACTTGTTCCGATAAAAAAGGATCCAACTATAATCGGTTTATCCTTGTGGCATCTTAGATTGATTTGTTGTGTAGATTGGCATCAATACAATTCTTTGTGATTAAAAGTATTGATTGCAAAATCTTGATAATTACTTTGGTAGTTGATAATAAGATAGATCTAAGAACCTGACGAAGGAGTTTATTGAGATAAACAGAAGTGCCTTTGTCGAACTCATATCACTTGGTTGAAAAGAGTTGATACCAAACAAATTTGTTGTTCCTTTACTGTTTGGAATACGAATCAAAGGAATTATTCCAAGTACGTGACTTATTACTGGTCGGAGACGTGGGAATACAGACGGAACTAGGTGAACTATATGTTTAGTTGCTTGGTCTCAACTATATGATGTTGGTTTGATTTTTTATAGCGGCTTAATCCTGAGAGTATTCAATTCTGGACAAGGTCCCGGTATTTTTTTCCATTTGCGGTTTCCTCGTTTACAAAATCTTGATGTGTCATTTACTTTTATTTTCCGCAAATATAATTGTTGTTATTATAATTTAAAGTAAATTTCACAAACGTCAATTCCTATTTAATTGATAAGCAATCCTATTATGTTTGGTTAAGGCCGAACCTTTTATCAAGTAAACATAATTCGTTGTTGTATTGTCTTGATCTCGTATCCATAGACGATCACACGAAGTGTGAACCGATTTGTTGTATTGTCTCGACTCAGTCCATAGACAATCACTTTCGGAGAAAGGACTTATAGGTGGAAAAGTTTTAGACTGAGGTATATTTGGATACCCTCGTCTTTTCATACTCGGTTGGGGAGCGAGGAGCAATAAGTTCGTACTTGAAAATCGCCAAAAATCGGACTAATTCTAGGAATCTATTTATTATAGACTTATATATTGCTACTCATAAGTCATGATTTGTACCTATATAAAATTAAATTTTAACACTATCATGTATTAAGTGTGTAATATTGTTATACTGAACGTATTTATCATGTATATTTAAAGGTTTTTCTATTTGATAACTCTCATCGGAGGGGTTAAGAAATTTTCTTTTCTGATTTTAGTGCATGCAAGGACAACTCACAAAAATCATTAACCCGTTTTGCTAAAACATCGGTCCAAATAGACAAAATCGTCCGTATTAATCGCTAAAAATTGGAAATGGCTTGGAATCGGAAATCACCTCCATTATGCAGCAGTAGCGATTACTCGGCGAGTAATCGACCTTGGAGATCGATATTGACCACACTGGTCAACATATAGAGACGTAGATGTGTCAATACGATGTCAAACCATGAATAAATGTGGAGTGGCAAACTGGTTTTTTTAGTGATAATATATAAAGCACCCCAGTTTTTTTTGACCCCGTTATTTTAATACCGTATTTTACAAATTTTCTAAAGTGCCGCCACAGTTTAGTTTTCTATTCTAGTTAATCAACACCAGTTTACTTTTTAAAGTTTACTTATTTACCATTTACTTGTTAGTACGTTGATCTTCTACATTATTTTTCCAATTTTTCGAGCTCGGTTCAGAATTGTATCATCTGTTTCAAGTTCTTTTTATCATTCCCCTAAAGGGTTCATCATTCCCAACTGTTTTGGGCTTTTTGGTTGGTGAAAAATTAATTTTCTACAACATTTTTCAGGTTAGTCGAGTCTGGTTCAGAATCGTTACAACACTTTCAGGTCCGTCGAGCCTGGTTCAGGATCATCATTACACCCACTTCCAAAATTGTCGAACCATTTACCCTCCTGCTAATGATATGTGTTCAAGGATAAATAAGACTTTCAGTAGGCGAAATAACTGCCACCTAGCATTTAACTGGATGGAAACTGTTAAATAAAAATAATAATAAAAAAGAGTACTTTATAAAATTTGTGAAAACGGGGTTATTTTTGGCGGGTATTTTTCGAATTGGGGACACTTTACGAAAGGGTTAAGTGACAAAATGCCCCGAAATGGACCCCAAGATTGTGAAAATGCCCCGGATATTAGGAAAAAGATTAAAATGCCCCATTCCGTTAGTTTTGCGGCATTTTGATCAAAATTGGGCATCTTGACTGGTCAATGTAGCTTTAAAATTTCATTTTTATCCTTCTTAATCAAAACTCCTCAATCCTCCACTACCACCGCCACCACCAAACGAACAACCGCCAACCACCATCGCTGCCACCACCACCACCACTGCCACCACTACCACCACAATCCCCACCACCACTACCACTAGAACAACCACCACCGACACCACCACCACCACTGCCACCACCACCATC
>NC_039363.1:679223-690135 GCF_003573695.1 Papaver somniferum
ACCATCATCGCCACCACCACCGCCACTATCACCATCGCTGCCACCACCACTATCACCGCCACCACCACCATTACCGCCACCACCACCGCCACTATCACCATCGACTTCCATCACCAATACGACCGCACCACCACCACCTGAATCCTAAATCTTGAACCCCAAACCCTGAACCTTAAGTCCTGAATTTTAAACAATGAATCCTGAATTATGAACAATGCACCCTGAAGGACAATTTCGACTACTTAACTCTCTCTAACGAAAAATCTAACGGAATAGGACATTTTAATATTTTCCCTAACGTCCAGGACATTTTCACGACGATGAACTTCATTTTGGGGCATTTTGCCACTTAATCCTTTACGGAAATTCCATTTAATTTTCTTTGCTTGGATCATGCCGTCAGGGTCATCGGTAGCGCCACGCAATACTGTCCACTGGACATCTTTGCTTGCAAAACAGTCTTCGTATAGACACGTTGTTGGGCGCAGTCAAGGAACCACTGACTAGGTGGGACCAACAAAAAGACGAATTTGAATATAATTATCCGCAATCGTCATCATTGATCGGGAAATAAAATAAACTTAATCATCATCAAATTTCAATAACACTCCATTACTTGATTAATTAACACTAGTAGAAATCAAGATAATCAAGTTTGGTACCGAATTCTTACTCGGGTACATCCATCCATACGTGATACATTAGACGAAATAAATCTATAAAATTTAGGCTTCATCGGACTGCTCGGTTGTTGAAGTGGTTTGGTAGGTGGACCGTTATCCAGCTGACGGCGGATATCCGTTAGAATTATAATCTATGTTGTTGATAAGGTCCAAACGGTGAGACATTTGTCTCAGACCCCCATACGTCGAATCGGCGGTCAATATAGAAAACGATAAATGTAGACCAATATAGCATCCACATTTCTTTAACAGTATCCGATACCGGATCTGATAAACGATAAAACAAAACATTTCGGTTTTATTATTTGTTTTCTTGACAGGCTCTAAAACCACTAGTAGCCAAAAGGGATTGAGGGGTAAGTTGGCTCCACCGCCACCACGAGGAGGAGGTGGGTGTGAGTTGTTGTTGCTCATTGTTTTTGCTGGCGATGGTTCAGTTTTACCAACAATTTTCCTTTTACCCTTTTCAGTATAAAGTTTTCACTAGTGGGTGGGTATCAACACCATGTTCGTTTACACTGCATTTCAACTCCAACATACCTAGGTGACCATTTACTGAAATGAATATGTCAGATCAATCATACTTTGCCAATGGAGTAGTTTCTTTTTTTTTTTTTTTTTTTTGTGTGTGGTAAATCTTAAGAGGAAATAATAATTAATATCGCAGTTGATAAGTGTCATTAGACCGTCTCTAATCGGGGAAGAGGGAATTCCTTAAAAATCCCGAAAATAATAGGGGATGGGGGAAAAATTAAACTGTTTACCGGTCAGGAAAATGCACACCGGTCGTTATAGTGGAATGCGATCGAGCTACTAATAAGCGATCGGGGAAATGTTTACCGGGGATTTTGTTTCCTAATTATTTGATTATGCAGCGCTTTTGGAGTATAGGCGCACATGTTATTATTTCCTCTCAAATCAGTCCACCAATCGGGAAACAGTGTATGGGCCCATATGTTAAAGAGTAAAACTCGATCGGGATTCTTTTTGCAGACCGGGAAACTGAATCTCGATCGTGGTTTTGAATCCCTATCGCAACATTGAATCCGGATTGTTGTTCTGTTTAGCATCCATCCTCACTTCCCTTCTTCACCAATCGAATTCCCTAATATAGCGGGAGAGAAATTGGGTTTTGGGGAATTCCTAATCCCATTGGACATCGCAATTCCCCTATTTAAGGGATCAAATCCCTCATTGGAGATGGTCTTGTGTAGAGTGATATATGACATTTACGACTTAAATCATTCCACGACTTTGGAATTTTTAGGAAGTTAGGTGTAGAGTTATTCTGTGCATTATAATGTAGTTATTTTTAGTGAATTTGTAAAGATGTAATGACTATTGAAAAAGTTACCCAAGGGAGAACTAAACAAAATTACTTTTCTCTTTTGATATTTTTGTTTTTCTTCCCTTTCTCTTTTGTAAAGCACAAATTCATTGATAAAGGAACCGACTAAATTTTTTATCATCTACCTAAGTAACTCACCTAATCTGCTAATCTGACGTGTTTCGGATAGCTAAAGCTTCTTTTATTTAGAATTATATAGAATAAAAATATAGAATCATATTTGAAGTAATAATATCACAGTTGATACGTGTCATTATGCAGAGTGATACATGATATTTACAACTTAAATCATACCACGATTTTTGAATTATTAGGAACTTAGGTGTAGAATTATTCTCTATATTAAGTTTATTTTTAGTAACTTCTGAAGATACATCCTAACTATCGAAGAAATTACCTAAGGGAGAACTAAACAAAACCACTTTTTTCTTTTGACCCGTGAAGTACAAATTCATTGATAAAGAGACCGACCACAATTTTTATTATCTACCTAGGTAAATCACCTGATCCGCTTATCTGACGTGCTTAGGATAGCTAAAGCTTCCTTTATTTCGAATAATACAAAATAATATTGCGGAAATAATTATAGAGTAATATAGCTCACCTAATTAACTTACCCATACATATTTAGAAATCTCAACGACTTCTTTACTCCAAGTTCTAATTTTGCTTAACACTAACATCACCCAGAAAAATTGCCCACATAAAAACAATTCAACTTAGACGCATCTGAAACCATGCCTACTAAAAGACATTAGAAAACTAGTTGAAAAATGTAAATAAAAACAAAATAAAAAGTTAGAACACCTAATTTACTTATCCATTCATATTTAGAATCTCAGCGACTTTTTTACTCAAATTTCTAATTTTACAAAAACAAACACTGACATCACGGTGAAAAATTGAGCACATAAGAATACATCGACTTAGACGTAAGAACACAAGCTGAATGTAGGTATAAGGAACTTAAAAGGTTAAAAGCTCAAAAAAAATCCCCAATTTCCAAAATGGGAAAAATCGTAAATTTTTTAGATATTGCCGTGGTGAAATTTTAACGTCAGTTACGAGACAAAACCATAAATGTGTCATATCTACGTCGTTTATGCGTAAAGAAATGCTAGAATTTCGATCCATAATTCGCTCACATTCCTAATACAAGAAAATCAAAACACATCACAAGCTTCGATAACTCCTACATATACTCCCCCTTCAACCCTCTTTCATCTTCCTCCAAACATTCCGGCGTCCCACAGTCAAAGAAGATCGGAAAGAATTCTGTCTTTCGGTAAATGGGTGGTGGAGAGTTGATTCAGAGACGACCGCAATCGAAATATTTTGGTAGTTGCGTGCCGATGACAACATCTCCGTCCTGTTTTCCGGTTAAACACGAAGATTACTACACTCGGATTCATCGTGCTCCGGGACGTAATAACAGTCATGATGTTGTGAACAGAATTAAAAGAAGATGGAGAAATTTATTAAGAAGATTAGTGTGCCAGAGAAAGATTATGAGTATCTGTGGAGCACCTATGAGTAGTAGTTCTAATAGTAATAAACGATTAACATTTCATTACGATGCTGTTAGTTATGCTCAGAATTTCGATGAAGGATGTCATCACCAAGAAGATCATCAACGTCACAAGATTATTCCGTCGAACAAGAAAAACAACTCCGGCTACAATAATAACTTCATCAGAGATTTCAAAAGCATTGGTTCTACAGCTTCTTGTTCCCGTTAAGGATATAATGTAAGTTCGAGTATTTATTTGATTGAGTTTAAGATCTTAATTCCGGTATTACTCAAAAATTTCATAATGCTTAACTTACAAGGAATGCAACTTCTAGGATTTTGCCCAAAAGAAATAAAGGGTAGCTTGATTACATTTCAATGAATTTCATATATATTCGATTCTTCCATTTTGTCATCTCCAGTCAAATTTCTTAACCAGATTATTTCGCAGTGTATGGTAAGATTTTACATTTAGAGATCAACTGGTCGCGACTGGATAGATTTCCATGTACATGTCAAGGAGTAAATAATTTGACGCGGCGGAGACACCTAAGTGATCGAAATGGTGCGTGTCGCGCAGCTGAGCAACTCAAGTGCTCGGTTCTCAGATTCTTGGAAGAGAATGATAGTTGAATGAGCCAACAAATAGTTGGAACTTGTAGTAATTGTATAACTCAGTAGTGACAATACTTTTGTGGGCTATTCATCCGTGGAACGGAAATTGATGATATTTGGCAGTAAATTAGGTATACTTCTTAACTTATTTTCAGCTAGATTTTGTGTCTTCATCGATTCCCAATGTGATGATATTAAGTCGGTACGAAATCTGCAATTTGTAAAAGAAGCTAGTTTCCCCTAATGTCAGATAGTAAATGTGGCTGACCTTATAACTAAACGGCTACCAAAGTTCACCACCGCCAATCCATACCATTTTCCCTTAGAGTTTATTACAGAAGCTCGAAAGAAATCTTCAAATCAAGTTCACCAATGAACAAAAGTTTTTACCCTTAATTACTATTTTGATCTATTCCACTAATGTTGTTGTATATGTAGTTCCTTAATTATCTTTGAAAAATTATTGTTTCAATTTTGGAAAATAAAAGGTCACTTGAGGCATTCATCACCGTCAGAATTAAAAAAGGGTCCAAGGAGCCAATTAATAAGTCCGTTTAGCTCTGCCTTTGACAACATCCAACTAGCATTTTTTTGAGCTTTTAACCTTTTAAGTTCCTTATACCTACATTAAAAGCTCAACGTAGGTATAACTAGCATTTTTTTGAGCTCAAAATGGGAAAAAGCTTTTTTAGCCTTTACTTAAACGCTCAAAAAAAATGGGAAAAAGCTCAATGTAGGTATAACTAGCTTAAAGGTTTTATTGACCTTCTATTCCAAAATAACCCATTCCAAAAAATGCTAATTAAAAGGTTAATAAAAGCTCAATAAAAGGTTAAGTTATTTTTTACTTAAAAGGTTAAAAGCTCAATAAAATTCCTTATACCTACATTGAGCTTTTATTCCAAAATAAAGAATAAAATTCTAGATGTCTAGAGAAATATTATCGAGGGGAATGGGTTTTAGCCTATTGTAACATGAACTTTCATAAAAGAAACTCTACCTTGTGGATTGGAGATCCCATGATCTTGATTCAAAGAGACAACAAACGTATGTAAAGTTTGAAGTAAAACACTGTAGAAGATGTAAAACTTCTTCTACTCATTCCTATGGTAAACCCAAACTGTGTTGCCTGTACAAGTGATGAAGGGGAAACAATGCTTTAATGATTCCTATACTTAGATATAAGTGGAGTAAGACAGGTTACTCTAATGGGAGATCACCTATATGAGTGAGAAACGTGGCCATTTCTATGAAAATACTTAGGCTATATTCTCTAATACCACTCATGAATACCGGGAGTTGTTCAGGGCCAAAATGAACACAACCGTAAGAACTAAAGATGCACGAAAGAAACAGTGTGAATTTTGTTGTCTCAATCTACATTATAAAGTTGAATAGTTCAAGATCAATGGTTACTAGGAGGCTAGTAAATTCGACAAAATTTACTAGGGAAGGTTCAAAGCCAAAATCCACCTATCCTGACGTTGTAACTTTCATTATGTAATCTCAATGTTTGTTTTCGAGTCGTTTTTTTTTAAAAAAGAGGATTTCTATTCATGTGGGGGATTGTTGGAATTATTAGGCATAATTCCTAATCAGTTGAATAGAAATAAAGGAACTACGCCAAGCGTTGGCAGCAGGTTATTACTTGGTTTCAAAAATAACCAACAAACAGTTCCTAACTTCCTGGTGTGCCTTCTCCAAAAAGGTTAGTGTCTGTTTGAGGACCAGACGTGGTGCCTCTTCACAACAGACTCCCGTCCCTTCCTAAAGTGAACATTTTCTCAAATAAAAATCTGATTTGGTTTCTTATTTAAAATGATCAAAAATTCTTGCTTCTGTTTTGTTAAGTTCAAGTGTCAAAGATATTACAGATTCTGCGCAATTTAGTTTGCTCAGTCTTGATTGTTTGAAGTGCTGCATTAATCAAGAAGGAGATTGTTTTGTATTGGGAGACCAACGCCAATCAACCATACGACGTCATTGTGGGGGCGTAATCGTTTTAAGGAAATAGAGAATTATCTAGCCTCAATCCACTGTTTGCTATTTCTAATCCCTAATTCTATATGTCCTTTTCTTTTCAATTGTGTTATTGATTTGAATGCTTGAATTATGTTGAAACTGTGTTTACCATATTCCCTGGAATGTTTATGAAGTTGAGTATTGAATAAAATACACTAACATTGATTTGTGGCAAGCATAGGAGATGAATTGAACTAACAACAAAACATAGTTCTGTTGCATATATGGTGTTTGTTAAAATTCCACTGTGAAATAATTACAATTCTAAATATCTTGTACTTGCAATTTTGTTATTTTTTACATTAACATGTCTCTTCTAATTGCTACTTAGTATATTTTCCAACATATCCAAAGATAGAAGACTGCGTCATGGATGGAGTGCGAGGAGTTAAAGTTTGCGGGCATCCAACTCAAAACCAATTTGCAATGAGTAGAGTGGTTTTTCCAGATTATATTCAATGTTTATTGAGGGGATATTAGCAACGTGAGACTATTATCCTTAACACGCCCCATCACGTGTAGGGCACTCTTTGTGGGTCTCTAAAATGTGGATTGGATTAGTGTTGTATGGATGGCCGTCCCTACTCATATACGGTCCTGGATCTGATACCAAGTTAGAGTTTGCGGCATCCAACTCAAAACCAATTTCCAATGAGTAGAGTGGTCCTTCTAGATTATATTCAATGTTTATTAAGGGGATATTAGCAACGTGAGACTATTATCCTTAACACGCCCCATCACGTGTAGGGCACTCTTCGTGGGTCTCTAACACGTGGATTGGATTAGTGTTGTATGGGTGGCCGTCCCTACTCATATACGGTCCTGGATCTGATACCAAGTTAGAGTTTGCGGCATCCAATTCAAAACCAACTGGCAATGAGTGGAGTGGTCCTTCTAGATTATATTCAATGTTTATTAAGGTGATATTAGCAATGTGGGACTATTATCCTTCACACAAGGGACCAATCAGGAAAATAGGTAATTAAGTTATGGTCTTGACTCTTTATAGCGTCCACAATATACATCTATAACTAAAATTTTGGTCCACTAACTTACCATAGTGGAACGGAGTAAAGATAAAAAAAAGTTGAGTAACACCAAATATCAGACTATGTTCGGTCTCAAATCCGCACCAAAACTAAATTTGGTCGCACGGAAATTTAAAATACGCTCGATAGCAGGCGCAAATTAAAAATTCGTTTGGAGTGAGACGGATGTATAAACTACACACGTGATCCAGGCGCAGTTAAAAGTCCGTTTGATGGTGGCGCGAATGTTATACATCCGTTTCAATCATGATCAAATATAAAGAGGGGCGGGGTTATAAAGTTCGCTTGAAAACAAGCGTAAGTTTAAAAGTAAGTTTGAACTAGACGGGGGTATAATTTGCGCTCTGCCAAATTTTGCTCGCATACTGTAGCGTAGCAGCACAGAGTAAACCAAATTTTTTTAGTTTTCTTAATTTGGTTTTTGCTCTCTGATTATACTCACACCACTGCAGTTGCTCTTAAGGAAGTTCTTCCATCCAAATTGCATGAATCGTGTTTATCCTGAGATCCTTTCGAAAATAATAAACTCGTGAAGTTTTTTAAGATACTGAAAACAGATGAACTAGTCACGCAATTTGCTAGATGTGGAAGATCATGTTAATCTATTTATTTATAAGTCTGGTCCATTATTTTTCTTTATTGCTTTGATTTTAAGGTATGCTACAAGATGTATGATTATAACAATTTTATGAATTTTAGCAAAAAGGTTATGATCAACCAATTTTTGTTTTAAATTGTAAACTCAAAGGCGATAAAATTACTTCTGAGACACTGGTGAAAAAATATGTTTGATAACTAGGAAAATAGTATGAATGTTTTGTTTCTGTGGGCTGTTCATTTGAAGACGTTCGAATAACCAGCCATTGCACAGCTCCTTATAAATAATAATAATAATAATAATAATAATAATAATAATTTGGTATCTGGTATGGATTCAAAAGGTTTTCAATCGAACTCTTTTTAATGGAACATTTTTTTATTTCAGTTTGGGTTACCTGCACAAAGAAAGAAGAAATTGGACATCAATTTTTGGACACCAAATATGCAATTTGTAAATGAATGAATGGATACTCAAGGAGAAACAATTAGTGATCTTAGGAAATGATAATCAACTGATACTCGACTGCAATATATTTGGCGATGCAGATAAGCCAAGGATGTATTTGATAATAGGGAACGAAATTTGTGGAGCCCTTGGAATGAGTATCCTAGCAGAAGCGAAGAACAAATTTTCATGAAATTCTATGGAATTAAGTTTAACAGATACTTAAGACCACCCTTTTTTTTGTATATAAAAGCAAGAAAGACAAAATTAAGGAAGCTTAAAATACAAGTTCTTCCAACCAACCATCACGCTTTCATACGAGACATCCCAAAAATCCTCAAAAGCAAGAGCCAAAGTGAGTATATTTAACCATATCAATGACGTGGGCAGCATTTTTATTTCTCCCATAAGCAAGAGCCCAAGTGAAGTTCAAGCCTTAATCACATAAAAAAGAAAAAAACAGTTCAAGCCTTAAAAGTTGGATAAAAGAAACTGATGAAGAGATAAAATCGACTATACTGCGGATTATTGAAAATACATAGTTAACATCATATTTTATAAAAAACTATGAGTATTTTAAATATAGCGGATGCGGATGACCAATGGATTTTCAAAAATGCATCTGTGCCCAAGCCAAAAACTGTCAAATCCCAAAAGTTGTTTCTGCATCCAATCCACTTGTAAAAGGTCTGGGCATCCATCTGCAGAAAGAAAAAAGTTGGGCCGGATGCAAACCACTGTTTTTCGAGCCAAAATGCTCACCCCTATGTTTATGACATTTAAATTATTATTTTTTTCTTTTTCAAGTTTAGTCAATTGAAGCAATATCTTTTATTGGATTTTGACTTTCTTAAAGTCTTCAAAATTTTATGTTATTGGATTTAGAATTTGAAACCTACGTTTTATGATTTTGAGAGACTTGTAGAGACTTTTATTACAAAACGTAACATAAAGGCTAAACAAAATCTCTCCCAAATATCTAATATTTTGAGATACTTTTTTCTTTCTTTTTCCTATAAAGATTAAATATCAAAAAATAAAACAATAACCACATTAAAGAAAATGAAAAGAAAAATGCTATATTCCAAAACCGAATAAGTTCACTAGAGATTCAAATCCATTATTTTTGTCTCATTTTGATTTTTTTTATTGGAAAAATGGTTACAGTTCCTATTTTCCATGCATGGATTAATACATTTCCATTGAACATTCATATACTTATTGTGTAAAAAAATAAGTTTTACGTGTGTAAGGTGAAAGTCATATATGTTTTGTTGTCTGTATGAATCACCATAATTCCTGGAAAATCAATCAGAGAGTCACCCAAAATATTTTGAATAAAAAATCTCACAATGTCTCTACTAGTCCCAATTGATTTACTCCCTATAATTTTGTCATAGTGTAAGTAATAAAGCTCGCCTAATTTACTTACGAGATACATGATTAGAATCTCAGCGACTTCTTTACTCGAATTTCCAATTTTACAAAAGGAAACACCGACATCACGTAGAAAAGTTGCGAAAATAAGAAAAAGGTCACCTTGACGTGTGTGAAACCATGCCAAAAGGCGCAAGAACACAAGTTAAATATGGGAAAAGGGAAGCCAAAGGTTAAATGATTAAAAACATCCCAATTTCCAAAAGGAGAAAAATCTTAAGGTCCTGTGTGGTATAGTTTTCAAAAACAGTTTTCTGTTTTTAAAAACAGAGAAAATAGAAAACAGGAGAAAAAGCGTTTGGTAAAGACATTTTCAGAAAATGTTTTCTATCTGTTTTCTGTTTTTAAAAACAAAAAAATGAAAACAACAAATTATTGTTTTCTGTGTTTTCTCTTTTTTTCTTTTCTTTATTCTTTTCTTCTTTTCAGAACAAAGTAAGAGATGGGAAATGACTGCAAGTGAGTCATGGCTAATATCACTATCTCTTAGACGAATCTTTACATTTGATCCGATTTAGTTGGTTTTCCTTGTTTTCAAAAACAGTTTACCAAACAATTTTTAGAAAATGAAAACAAGGAAAAAAGGGTATGTTTTTAAAACAGTGGAAAACTATTTTTGAAAACTGTTTTTCAAAACTGTACCAAACAGGCCCTATGTTTTTCTGATACGAAAATGCTAGGTTTACTAATTTTCAATCCCGACAAAAATTGCGATTCTAACAAATACCTGAGCCCCGCTTTACCCCCATAATAATCCCAACGGTAGAGGGTATCCAAGAAGCATCTGATCCCCACTCGGGGTATTCCACTGTATGCAATTGCCATAGGTGTAGCACTCCTCTATTAGATATTGCCGTGGTGTACGTAATTTTTATTATCAACATTATCACTGATAGTGGTGAAGGTTAATATAACTGCACCGTAGGCTAAGAGTTCAAACACTCTTTCTGTACGTTTGCATGTCTAATTTCTGTTATGGCGGTCAATCACACTTTATAATCCTCGTTTAATTGGGCCCTTAAAAATAATTAGGGACTTTGTAATACATGACAAAAAAGGTCATGAAATAGCAAATATGGATTATCTCTTGTCCCATTTTTTTTAAATGGCTAAACTACCCTTAAATGATTAGTGTTAATGATAGTTAAGTTAAGTTAAAATTAGATTTAAGAGTTAAAATGGGGTGGGGGGGGGGGGGGGGGG
>NC_039363.1:690339-731280 GCF_003573695.1 Papaver somniferum
GGGGTAGTGTTTTTGTGTGTTGAGAAGAAGAAGAGTTATTGTGGGAAAAGTTAGGGTTTTTAGAAATGAGTGATTGTAGTGGAGGAAATGATGTTGGTGAAGCTTCAAATAACAAACATGATTGTGTTGATGGTGAGATTGTCTCAACTAATCCTATGGATTGGATGTTTGATGAAGAGATGTTAATAGAGGAAGCCATGAATATTGGTGCAAATGAAGTTCCCATTGCTTAAAATGAAGGAACCAACCCTCAAAATGAGGAACCCCAAACTCAAAATAATCAGGTAAACATCTTACACCCTTCGATTTGTGTGTTTGTTACTCCAAGTGGTCAAATCATCCCCACTATGGAACAACTCAGTGTAAGGGTCGTCAGAGTCGGGGGGTGTATACCCAAGCGACTCTGTGTGATCGTCGATATATTGACACCACTAATGACTCAAACCTGCAACTTTTCCAGGTTATGAAAAATCGTTAGGGTAGTGTGATACAGATTGATGACCCTTTTTAGCTAGGTCACCCAGAGTCGTTATGTTTTTTGGTTAACACATGAACGACTCTAAAACCAAAACTCCTTGTAAAATGTAACACCTAGGGTCGTCATATTTGTAGTCATATGAAATGACGATCCTAGATAGCCATCGCAAATGTTGTGAAGGGTCTTTAGGTGTCGTAGTAATATGGTGTAACGACTCTTCCACTGGATTTTCATAATTTTTGATTTCATTGAATCGTAAAAGACATACATCTTGCATGGCGTTGTGTTGAAGGAAATGAAATACAATATATAATAACTGTGCACTTATACATTTAACCATAAATGACGTAATTATACATAGTGCCTTCCAAGATAAAGTAGAAATGGTCGAACTCAAACTTTTTCCCACGAAGCACCTCATATCGCGCATACGCCTTCCCCAACTGAAAACACAAAACAAAAACTTAGTTAGTATTGTTCAAAGCTTTTGATAAGTTTTACCTCTTGTTTAAATACTTACTCTTATAGCACCCAACATATTGGGCATGGCTTCCTTTACGACCTTCATTTCTCTTTTGAAAGCATCACACTCCAATTTTATCTCCTCGAACCGTTCCTTGACGAGTTTCAAAGACCTTGAGTTACAATTTCCGTCTAACGCCACAAAAACGATGAATACACGGTTCCACCAAGAATCCGATGTTTGATCAATGTCTTTTTCTAGATCTTCAAAGTGGTTTTTGATTGTCAACCAAGCTCTCACAATGGCGCAATTCTCTTCGGAAGTATAGGGAGTAGTCATGGTGTTTCCTCTTCTTTTTTCTCTTGGATGATAAATGAATGTGAAAGTTGAGAATTATGGTTTGGGTGAAGAAGGGGTGAGATATGGGTCTTTATTTATAGAAATTAATGGCTCAACAGTAATTTTTTTGAATTTTTAACCGTTTCTCGACTCAACCACATCAGGTGAATTCAAAAAATTCACACTAACTGCTAAATGGGTCGTTATATGATATATTAACAAAGTGACGACTCTTGTAGATCAACAGAGTCGTCTTGAAAATCCACCCCTTCACCTTTATGCAATTCAAACGACCTTGTCTCCAAGATTCTTCACATGATGTTTCACAACGATTTTCTGAATTCCAAAATAACTTTGATCTTCAAACCGACATAACTTGATTCTGCAACATGCCTATTATGATACATCTTCTTCTAGGATTTTACTTCAATCTCCAAGTATGTCTTCTTCCAAAAATCCACTGTTAATTCAATACACCACGTTTTCTGACGGAAATGTTACAAACTTGCACCATAGTTCTAAAACTGTCGTCAATCTTCACCACAAGTTTTCAGAACTATCACGATTCTTCACCACAGTTTACATAACTATAAAGAATCTTCCACCACAAATTTCTGTCAATAAACGTGAACTTTGTCTTTGTGTTCTTCTTCAAATTTTACATCCTCTTTGATATCGTCACATACCGTTTCTGACCCAAATCAAACGAGCAAACCCTAGATTTCAAGAACCTAGACCTAAGCTCTGATGCCAGTTTTTTGTGCCAAGAGGTTCATATTGTTCCTCAAGTCATTCCAGGATCCGGCATCAGAAATGAAAACTAAACAACGGAAGCTAATGCACATAGAACACACAATACAAAGATATTTACGTGGTTCGGTAATAGGCCACGTCTAGGGGAAGCAGAAATTTACTTTATTCATATATCAGAGAATACACAATGCACATGACACTGGGCTGTTGATTTACCTCAAAGAGTCTCTGTGTTAAGTTGCATTTACAGTCTTTACTATGATTTTCTCCAATAATGAAGACTCATACCTAATATTTCAAATAAACTTTAGAGTCGTCATTGGTGTATTTAAAACTTTTGACGACCCTTGTTGGGAATATTTACTGAACAAATATTTGAATTCGTTTTATTGAATCGAAAAAAAACATACATGTACTATGAAATAAAATAGAAGGAAAAGACATAAAATAGTTGAATACATTGCGCTTGAAAACCTAAACGAGTTTAAATATATGCGGAGAATTGCCATTCGCTTTTCTCCAAGAGACTATAGAAATCCTCGTGCAAAAACTCATGGTCGTACTTTAATTCGTATTGGCTCCGACCCAAAGAATACTGGAAAAACAAATTTTTTTTATAAGTTAGTTAGCGTTGTTGAATAAACATAACCAAAGAAATAATTTTTGATGAACGGCCTATTGATTCACAAACTTACTCTATCCATTCGAGGTTCGTTGGGAAAAGCGTCAGCCCGAGCTTTCAATTCGTCTCTCAGAAATACGCATTCATTGTATAAATAATCGTACCTTTTCCTTATCTGTTGGAGCGTCCTTCTATAACGATTTCCGTTTAGTGCTTTAAAAACCTAAAATACACGTTTCCACCAAGCATTGGATGTTTGATCCATGTTAAGGTAGGGATCTCTGGTTGGGTCTTGGTTACTGGCCACCCATTGCACTTCCTCAAAGTCGTGCTTCGTGAGAGTGGTGTGTGCTCTAACAATAGCAACAACTTCTTTATTATTGAACGGAGTTGGAGCCATTTTTATTGTTTGAAAGTGATGCGTGACTGATTTGAGAAGATTGAAAGTGATTGGTGAAAAACATTGAAAGGGATAGGTCTCTATTTATAGCAAAAATGTACCCAATGGCTAGTTTTTTTTTGAATAAAACCGTTTCTTTTTTCCAAAAAAAAATCAATAACTGCTCCCAGGAATCAAACATAAATTTGATTTTAAAATTCTGCAATAACTGCATGTAGCGTCATTATTGGTGTTATTTATAACCTAACGACTCTTTGAGAAAACTGAACAGAATTGTGTGCCTTTGTATGTAAAGAGTCGTTATCATACTGTTAGGGTCGTCATTCTTAGAAGATGAGTCGTTCTCCTGCAATAACAATGAAGACAGTATCCCTGTTATACATACCAAATTTGGTCGGCAACCTGCTAAAAAATTGAGTGACGACTCTGGTAAATTTAAGAATGACCATAATTTCTACTCTAATGAGTCGTTAATATGCAAATTCAATAAGTGACGACTCTAGAGTTTCCAAGGTTAATTAGGTTTTGAACAGTGACGACTCTATAATTAAGGTTTTGTGTATTGTTGTAGTTGGTGGTGCAACCAAGCTCTCAACCAGAACCAGTCTCTGTGATGGGTCCGGATACCTCCCAACACTATATTACTGATTTGGTACGTTTCCTTTAACCGCTTAGTTATAGTTAATTTTAAATGGTTTAATTAGTGATCTCATGGATGTGTAATTTCTTTGGTGAATGTAGACATGGAAAAATAAGGCTGAGGCCAAGGAATGGATTATCTCAAAGGCAAGAGAGAAGATGTGCGTGGTTGTTCAAAACAGACACGTCGATTGTAAGAAGATGGAGATGGTATGCGAGAGAGTGGGGAAAAAGGGAGAAAGTCACAAAGGTAAGAATTACAAATATGAGAAGAAGACGACTAAGGTCTAAAAAACAGCGTCGAAGAAGCGTGGATGCACGTTCAGTATTTATTTCAAAAACACATCACGAAACTGCTCGATGGAGATTGGATAGTATTCTGGACGGTCGTCACAACCATCCTCCACCTAAAAGTTTGTATGTACACCCTGCATATGCCCGGTTGAAACCGCATCAAATGGAGAAGGTTCGGAAGATGAAGGGTTTTAGGCCTCTTAAGATCCTAAATTTGATATGGGCGAAAGATAAGGATAACTTGTCTACCATTTCCACAATCTACGCCATGCAAACAAAAGTTGGTCCGGAAGAGAAAGTGACTCATATTTTTCTTGCGCACCCAAGGATGGTGTATTTGGCTTAGTGTTTTTACCAGGTTCTATTCATAGATGCCACTTACAAGATAAACAGGTATAACATGCCCATGTTGAACGTCATCAGTCATACTTTGGATAAACAATCATTCACCGTGGCATGGTGCTTTATGGAAAAAGAAGAAATAGAGGATTATGTTTGGGCGTTGGAGAAAGTGAGGTTGATTTACCGTGGCAAAGAGACACCGCGGGTTATATTTACGGATAAGGATTTTGCAGTTATGAGTGTCGTCCGTCATGTTTTTCCACTAGCTCAATATTTTCTTTGTACGTGGCACATCCAAACCAATCTTATTTCTAACTGCAAGAATCAAATCCAAAAGATCCATACTAAGAAGGGTAATCAACGTTCTGAGGAGGAAGACGAGCGTTTGAGTCAACTCTCCAAAAAGGAGAGAGCGGAAGAGAAAAGGAAAGAAAAGGAAAAATACGATGAAGAGGGGGATCTATGGAAAGATTTTTGGAAAGATTGGGACCATTTGGTTCATTCGATGACCGAGGTTAAGTATTATGCTAACTTGCAGAAGTTTATTGATGATTGGAGAACGGATTATAAGAAGGTTGTCGAGTATTGCCTAAATACATGGTTGAATCCTTGGAAGGAAAATTTTGTTTATGCATGGACCAAATAGATACAAGCACTTCAAAAATGGGTCTACAAGTATTGCAGAGCAGTCTCATGGACGTTCGAAAAAAATTATGGAAGAGAATAATGGTGGGGTAGTTACGGTACAGGAAGCTATTCACGAGCACGCAGAGAATGATATAAGAAAAATAGTGGAGCAGATGGAGATAAGTAAAGACCGTTTTTTGATGCAATACATTGAAGAAAAAGATTTGTTACGGGGGGTAGCACACCAAGTATCATGGTGGGAAATAATATATATGATGGAAGAACTTCCAAAGTTTAGAGCCAAATTAAGCGGCCGGTGGAAAGGTCATGAAGTGTAATTGTACAACCGAGATATGGCTCGGCCTCCCGTGTAAACATAAAATTCGTGGGTACAAAGATATTATTCCTCTTGGTGGGCAATAAGATACCGATCCATTCTGGCAGCAACTTTTATTCACCCCAAATCCCACAGAAGACGCTGAGCAAGAATTCAGAGACTTGGAGATTGGAAAGTACATCAACGAAAGGAAAATGAATTGTGCAGGAAGACAAATATTGGTTTCTAACTTGTGGCCGGAAGCCCGTAAGACCTTAGGGGTAGAATAAGATCCAACAAAAAAAAAACTCCCATGGCGTCCATCAACTAAATGTCATTTACAGAAACTGTGAAGGAAGACAAGACCTGCACAAGAGACCCATGTCGCCATGAGTATGTCCAGGCGGAATATAATGAGTATGAGAAGTCTTTCATTACCAATAAAAGGGGTCATCCATAAAAGGAGGATATGGATGTTGTTGAGTATACGGTCGGTACCCAGCAAAGCCAAACAAGCGGAATGGTGACGATAAGAGGAATAAAGGTAATCCGCGCACCCCTAGAGATTCTCAAGGAAGACCACATCGTGTTGCTTATACTTTGTATAAAGAGTACACCGATCAACTTCCTTACGTCATCTTGGATCACTTTATATCCGCCGACGACGTTAACGGCGATGGCAATTGTGGTTACCATGTTGCAACGGAACAGTTAGGGCATTTTGATGAATCGGAAAAACTAAAACTCACCCAAATTCAATATGCAAGAAAACAAATGGCCGCTAAACTCATTGAGGACAAGCAACTCTGTCTAATAATTATCATGGAAGGAGATTCAAAAAAGAAAGAAATGAAGTTCAAGGAGTTGGTTTCCAACGTCAAATGGCGAAAGGGGTCGAAGACGACCGGTTATAAGTTTTGGATGCAAATGCCTTTTGGTGCACAACTTTTAGCAGACACATTCACTTGTGTTGTTCATGTATACAACAAAGGGTTCCCCGGAGGCTCTTGTACGTATGTACCCTCAAGAACTAGGTGTGAGCCGACGCTAAAGAAGAGAAGAATTGTAATGGCACATGTCAACATGAACCATTACATAGGCTTGAAGATAACTGATAATTGTCCTTTTTCACGGGTGGGATATGGTCACTGGGGAGAGTTCACTAAGGAGTGGACAAACCAGTACGAGTACGACATCAACTTGTGGAATACTTTGGACCCGATACCGGATTACGTTGACATGGATGATGAAATGAAAGAATGAAGGAGTGTTTAATGGGTTGAACATGTTTATTTTGAACTTTGTATTTTGAAGCATACTTTTGGAAGATGGTTTTATTTAGAACATGTACGTTTCCATTTTGAAGATTTCTTAGTGAATACAATGTCATTTATATTTCCCCACAAATGTGTTTCAGTGTTATGTTTTTGTTTTTTGACCAACCGTCGTTAACGTTTAACGGCTAACACGTAACGACCCAAACCTGCCATTATCATTTCAGTTGGAGTCGTTACACCCGATACCAATAAAATGTAACGACTCTAAGGGTCCATATAAGTTCATATCCTTTATGTTTTTGTCACTTAGGGTCGTTGACTCTTTAATCAAACGAATAACGACCCAAACTTGGTATTATATTTTCAGTTAGAGTCGTTACTATGGATATCCATAAAGACTAACGACCCTAAGGGTCTATATAAGCTCATCTCCTGGATGTTTTTGTCACCTAGGGTCGTCCTCGTTTTAATCATACAATTAACGACCCCAAACTACCAAATATATTCTTATCAAGGGTCTTTATTGTTGAGACACAAATAACTAACGACTCTAAGGGTCCATATAAGTTCATCTCCTGGATATTTTTTGTCACTTAGGATCGTCAACTATTTAATCATACAAATAACGACCTAAACCACCCTTTATTTTCTCACTAAGAGTCGTTATTGTTGGAACCCAAATACCATGACGACTCTAATGGTCCGTGTAAGTTGCACTCCTGGATGTTTTTGTCATTTGGGTTCGTTAGTGGGATATAATATAATGTAACGACTCTTCAATTTTTTTGTCTTCAGCGGCTATTTCTGAATACAATTTTCCCAAAAAATTGAGCCATTGGGATAGTTTGTATATAAAGAATCGATCATGAGGTAGGGAATACAACCGAAAACAATCAAAGTAAATCATTCTTTTCAATGTCAGGTCCATCATCAACTAACAATTCAATTGAAAACATACTTAAAAGATGCAAGCTACCAACCAAATCGATAGTGGTAATGGAAGAATAGATACGCAAAAGAAGCATGCGACCTACTAAAAAACCATACACTTACACGCCATATCCTATGAAGGAAGAAGAAGAGATGCGCGAGGCCACAAAACGAGGCAAAGAACAAGCCCATCTCCGGGAAATATTCAAGCAAGTCGAGGAAGAGACGGAATGAGTTAAAAATTATTACATCGTCAAGGATCTTCCCCATGAACATCAACATGAGATTATATTTTGGAGTCAAGTTGGTTGGAGTCCTTTCGTTAGTTACAACAAGAAACTACGCTATGATTATGAACCGTCACACATTCGTGATATGACGATTCACGTTATGAGATTTTTCACCAAGTATAACAAGTTTCTCGCGAGACACAAAGGGGATAGGCGTTCGGCCCAGGCTGCATATACCAAATTCAGAGGGGAGCCATTTTATCACATCGAAGCCGCAATGGTGATTCAATCACGTAATAACATGTAATTTGTTGAGTAACATTTATGTTAGGCTTGATGTATTGAGTAAATGGTGTTTATTTTTATCCAACATTTAGGGTCGTCAATATCTTTATTTATACCGTAACGACCTTTGTTGTGGATTTCAAAAAATCCGACCGTTGAACTACCACTTCTATAAAATACACACCCACTCCTCTTGAGAAAATGACCCAAATCATTACATTTTCTACCAAAATACTTAAATTTTTAGTGATAATGGCGGAATGGGAACCGTATGAAGATTTGTGTCTCGTTAAATCGTTTGCTAATACGTTTCATGAACGTCCGAATGAAATCTATTCCATGTTTTGGAAGAGAGTGAAAGAGTTCTTTAATGGGCAAACCGGGAATCCCAATAACCGCAAGTGGAGAGACTTTGCTTTTCGATTCAACTACATGAAAAGTTCAATGCGAGAGTATGTTAAAGTTAGGAATATGGTGTACGAGCATCATGCACAAGCTCTTCTTAGGGAAAAAGAAAGTAAGCCGATAATATTCACTGTTAAAAGTTCGCATCGTTAAAAGTTAGCATACTAAAGCTTAAGAATTCATTGAATTTCAGTTGGAACGCTTCAATGGGCTATGGAGAATTCGTAACGGGAAAACTAAGTTCATTCACCACAAAGAATATAGCACGTTGTACCGACGTGCTAGGAGGTTCATCGACGAACATTTGATGTGTCAAATTCTAGAATACCCATAATAACTCTTATGTAATACGAATTAATATAATGTTATTTTATTTATCAAATCAAAGTCCATTCTCATTCCAATATTATAGTTTCAAAAATGGGTCGTCCACTTATAGAATATACCTAATAACGACTCTGTCCATAAGATTAACAAATAACAGTTCTCTCTTAAAGAGTCGTCATTTTAATAAGAACACTACTGACGACTCGAGGATGGAGTCGTTAAGTAGATATATGATAAACTTAATGACTCTACAATTGGAAATTTGGTTCTCTCCCGGATCTTTGTGTAACCCAGGGTCGTCATTTATTACCATATAAACTGAGACGACTCTATATGCCTAAAAGTGGTATTCCCATGATTTAATACACAGATAGAATCGTTACTTTTGTATATGTTCAACCTAATGAATCTATAATAGAAAATTTGGTTCATCTACTAGATGTTTTTGTAACTTAGGATCGTCACTGCTTTGCATTTAACTAATAACGACTCTAGCTATGAAAATAAACCGAGTTCTCTGTTTTAATTTCTCTAAGGGTCGTTAATCTGCTATATCGATATCATAACGACTCTAGGGGAGTAATATTTGTTTGATCTCCTGGATGTTTTGGTTCAATAGTGTAGTCAGTGATTTCTATATAAGTAGTAACGACTCTATTGTTCAAAAACTAATGCAGATTCAGGATAACTTTTAGTAAGGGTCGTTAGTATTTTATACGAATCTTATGATGACTCTTGATATGTTTCAACTAATTGGTTAACAATCATCATCCTACAATATAAAAAGATGACGAAATCTATTTTGTTTAAGTCTTATTATTTGAAAACATTAACACTATTTTTTTTTAAAAACTACTAACATATAAAATAAAGCAGCAATATGTTAACAAACCGAGTTTAACAAGCAGTAGATAGTTGTATCAAATAATAACCGAACAAACAAACTTAAGTTCAAGTCTGTAATAATTTAAGGTCTTCCATGACTACATTATAAGAACATCTCCTCACTCAAGCATACGACCTCTACCTCGGCCTCAACCTCCACCTCAGCTTCGACCTCCACCTCGGCCTATTTGACTTCCCTGGATTCCTTCACTAGCTGATGTCCGGCTACTCTTACAACGGCCTTGACTTGCACTAGCTCTTTGGGAATCAGTATCTTCTCCTTCCCCGGGGCTTTCCTCACCTTGGCTTGATACACCCTGTTGAGTACGTTGTTGATTCATTTGATCTCGGGTTTTCCTAGGCCTCTTACTTTTCTTTGCCAATTCAGCGAACATTTTCTTTGCTTGTGGATTTTCAATGTGACTGCAATAATCAGCGTACTTACGATGTCGCTCAGGTTCTATCACTTCTCCTTTGTCAGCCAAGCAACAAAATGCCTTGATAAGAATCTTCATTCGTTCCCTCTATTTGCATTCAAATACCAATTCTTATTAAATAACTTATATTTTTATGTTTATGAATAACACAATACCAAAAATAAATACTTACCACAAGCTTAAGAATGGTGGAATCATCTCTGGTGTCAGATGTAGAAGCCGATGAAGATGCCTTGTTGCTCCTTCGAGTGCTAGGAGGATCTATCCAGATGACCCGAGGGTGAGAGAAACGTTCATACCATTCCAAGTAATCTGTTGTGGACTCGTGACCTTCATTCACATGCTCCCAAAAACAGACGTCTATATTGCTATCATGCTTGTGCCTATCATCCCAATGCTTGGTATTAGGTTCAGGTTCGTAAACAACCACTAATTCCGATTCGTCAGACTCACATTTGTCTAACTTGTGCTTGAATCACGGTTCATAATCCGGTACGGGTAAATCTTGAATATACCCAAGCTGACGCATGATTCTCATCGGATTATACATTGAAAAGCCGTAAGACTAAAACAGAGGGCCAATGTAATACACAACATCTTCCATTGCGCTCACCCGGTCATTCTTATAAGGATAAAAGATTACCTCTTCAGCTGTGGTGTTATCCAATTTTTAGCGCATTTCTAACAAAGCATCCTTTTGTTTCTTATCCTGACATCCAGTGTACAAGTATCGAGTTCCTCTTGGTTTGGTTTTGACACCAAATAAAATAAAATAAAACAATCCGATAGGTTTAAAATTATTCAAAGAATAAATAAACATAAATAAAGTAGACAACTTTGTTCAATCCAATTACCGGGAGTAGAGTCGTATTCCCATGAATTTGAGAAGATCGTTCCCGAGATGCAGTTGATAACTGAAAATTCAAATGTGCTACCATGGCAGTCCCCCAAGAGTGGTTGTTTACATCTTCCAAAGGATCCAAAAGTTGAAGAAGGTTTGCACTCACCCGGTTACCCTTAATGTCGGGAAATATAACCGACCCAAGTGTGTACAAAAATATCCAACCTCCGCATAACGACATTGCATATCGGAGAGACCTTCAACTTTCTCTCTGATTAGTGTTCCAGCAAACATCTCCCTAATATCAACAAGTTTGAACTCTTTCTTCGGGTATTTGTTTCTCTTCACGAAAAGGACATATGTGGTCTCTTGATCCCATCCAAACATACTCTCGGTGAATCCATAAATTTCTTCCCAACTAAGCATTTTCTTGAACATGTCATCGGTGGATTTTCCTTCGACCGACAACCCTAATATTTGATCTGCACCATCGGTGTCATTTCCATCTCACCAAAAGGGAATTGGAAGATATGGGTTTCGCTGTAAAACCTCTCACTGAAACTTGATACGACAACCTTGTCATATGCAATCACAGAGTTCACAACGACAGTATACAAAGCACAATTTTCAATAATCTCCTTGACTCTTTCACATTCATCCTTCAGATCCCACAAGGACATTTTCGCATAAGAAGATTGCCGACTGAAAAGACGTACAACATTCTTATGATCCTACAAAAGATAAAACAAGTAAATATAAAAAATAAAAATAAATAAATAAATAAAGTTAACATCAACAAATCAAATATTAAAGCAAAGTTGAGATTTTTACGATTGTTTCGTAAATGGTACGAGCCCAGCTACCCTTATATCCAAATATAACTTAGCACCCATCTCTAAGTTCTCCTCTCACTTTACCACCACGAAGAGGTTCCAGTAGCAAATGTGTGGCGAATGTGTCTCGCGCTCTCTGCAACTGGCTTTCCATCCTTACGTCTCGTCGGTTACACCTGCTCTTCCACTATCTCCTCATCATCACCACCAACACCCTTACCATCATTACATTCATCATCCTCTTTCTCCTCCTCATGATCATCATCATCACCACCAACACCACCAACACCCTTACCAACATTACCTTCATCATCCTCTTCCTCCTCCTCATCATCATCATCATCATCACAACCACCACCACCAAGGACAGAACTATCATTACCACCGCCATTACCATCGTTACCATCGTCATCATCATCATGAATCTCTTCTTGTTCCATAATTTTTTCCTCATCGCTTCCTGAAGCAGATACAACAGGGGTGGAAGAATGTGACGAATCCGATGAATCATTATCTGGGTCTCTTGGTTGGTCAATAGACAACGGTACCTCATTCAGCTTTTTTCCTCGGAATGGACCGATATTTAAGTATCTGGTGTGTCGGGGAGGTATGGAAGGAGGAGTGGGCATGTGTTTCTTGTCTTTCTTTTTACTACAATGGTGACATACACAAAAAGGGAACAAATAAGTTGAGTATTCCATGCTATCAGAACAAGAATCGTCACCCTATTATTTAAAACACAAACGACTCATATAGAACTTAAGACGACTCTAACAAATAATGTGACGACCCTATCAGTATTTTGGACAGTAAGTATTTTTTTCTGCAACTAGGGTCGTCATCTAAGGATAACGACTCTAATATACACCAAAAGAGTTCAATGACGACTCGAATATATTTATTGACGACACTTCCAATTTTTAAGACAGAGAGATTGTTCTTAGCAACATTAGGGTCGTCAATATATTCAATTACAGGGATAACGACCCAAATCTAGGGAAAAAAATAGTAGTAGCAGAATTAGGGTCGTTACCTGAAACATCATACAACGTAACGATTTTTCATAGAGTATACATGCATAAGAAGAATCGTTAGGGACTAAGAAAATACAGAATAACGACCCATTTACTGTAACTGAAAAAAATCGGTTCCAAAATCAATTTCACAATCAAAACACAAGAAAAAATCAAAAGAAAAGTGGGTTTTAGTCACTTACTTTCTAATCGGCGCCATTTCCTCTTCTAATTCTTCCCGGCTTGTTACTGCGTTTTTGGTTTTGAGATTAATCTTAAATTTGGGTTTCTCTACCAATTCAGGGTTAGCAAACTTTCCTTTGTACTTATTGGTTCGAGCCATGTTTGTAAAACAAGTTAATCGTCGATAAAAGTTTTTCGTATCGACGATTACGATGATGAATCGATGAAGAAAAAAATTGGATCGTCAATGTAGGAGAGGAAGGGAAGGGGAGGAGTTTTTGATTTTGTTTTAGAAAATGAATCGGAGGTCTTATGTTTAGAGTTAATAGGTTTTTAAGTAGTAATGGTAGAATGGTATTTTTACCGCCTTTTGAAACCTCCCTAAATTTTTTGATGTGGGTATAAATTGGTAGGACCCTAATTGTTTTTAAAGGCCCCCAATTAAACGATGTTTATAATGTGTGATTAGCTTAATGTGTCTGTAACGTCTTCTTATATCATCTGTAATCAATTGTTTTCCATTTTAATCACCATGAACACGATGTTGTTAATTTTAACGGCAGTTATGAGACATTTTTTATACACCTCCAGGTACAAGTGTCAAGCAGGGTTGCAAACGGATTTTTGTTTCCTTGGCTTGGGTTCTCGCTCGGCAGCAAGCGCCGCGCAGTCGCTTATTGTTATGTTTGACACCTGTGCTCGCAAAACAGTCTTGGTGTGGATAAATTGTGGGGCGCAGTCAAAGAAGGAATGACTGACCAGGTGGGACCAACAATACTTAGAACAGAAAAAGACGAATTTTAATAATTACTCTTAATCGTCATCATCATTGAATCGAAACATAAAATAAACTTAATCATTAATAAATCCATAGCCTTTTGGTTGATAGATCTACATTTCTCCATTCCAATTGTTTTTGTAGGCATATAAATAATTCAGTTGTTGAGGTGGGTTGGTAGGTGGACCGTTATTAGCCTACAACGGGACGGCCAATATCCGTTACAAGTACTAGTATAATCTAAGCTGATAAGGTGCAGTCTTTTATTCATCCAAACGGTGCCCATTACCTCGATTCGGCGGCAGTGACAGGTAAAAGGAATCCAATATCCCATCTACATTGCATGAACAGAATCCGATATCGAATCAGAGAGACGATAAAACAAAACATTTCTTGGTTTATTATTTGTATTTTTTAGCAGACTATTTGAACCGCAAGCAGCTAAAACGGGATCGAGGAGGGAGGTGGGTAAGTGGCTTTACTGCCACCACGAGGAGGAGGTGGGTGTTGTTTTTGCTGGTGATGGTTCAGTTTTACCAACAACTATGGGTCTGCTTGCCTTTACCCTTTCACTGGTGGCTGGGTCTCTCAGCACCATGGTTCAACTCCAAAATAACTAGGCGCCCATGTACTAAAATGAAGATGTCACATCGATCATACTTTATCGATGGGGAACTCTTTTTATCCTTTTGGCGGTAATTTTTATGCGTAAATAACTATATCAGATTTAATTCGAAAATATAACGATTACGGCTTAGATCAAATCATGATTCCGAAATTTCTATAGAATTAGATGTTAAACTATTCTTCACATGATAATGTAGTTTTATTTTTTAGTGAACAATATATCTAGACCGATGGAAGAAATTACCCTAACGGAGAACTCAAACAAAACTGCTTTTTTCTTTTGACTTGTAAAGCATAAATTCATTAATAAAAGAACCGACCACCATTTTTATTACATCGTTACCTAACTCACCTAATTTACTTATCTGACATGTTTAGGATATTCAATCTTTTTCACATTAACATCAAGTTCTATTTTGGAGAAAATGTGTCGAAATATGGTTCACCTGATTTACTTACCCATACATATTTATAATTTCAACGACTTTTTAACTACAATTTCTAATTTTTCAAAAGAAAACACCAACATCACTTAGAAAAGTTATGCACATAAGAACAATTCAACTTAGACGTATTTGAAACCATGCTTAAGGTCGGTTCTTATGGGGGTGGCTAACCCATCCATTTACCTTGCCAGCTGGCCTGGCAAACTGGCCGCGCCACCATGGGAAAATGTTAAGCGATGATTCTCCACCGAACGATTGAGACTACACCGCTAGCTCTTTCTCCACCGCTATAAAAATGGCCACAAATCACACTAAAATTGCACTAAATTTTTTATACAAAAAATTTCTATCTTTATCTATGTTATCTTTCAAAATGGCAAAGTTTGAATTTCAACTTGACTTGGATACCCAACTTGATTTTTCTGGAGTGGTGCTTGAATCAGCCCTTAATAAGAGATATGTGAAGGTTATAAAGAAATAGGTAAAAATCAAAGAAGCCTACAAGTTTTGGATATTAACCAAATCAAACCTCCAAGTAAGAAAAGACATAGAAAAGTTCAGGGGAAGGAAAATTTGAAGGCAAAGAAGAAGATAAACAAAGGGGACTCCATTCATGAGCGCATTGATTGGAAGTTTGGTGAAATGAAGAAGACACATTTTTATATTAATAATATCTTAAATTAAAATTTGATACAAATGAAAGACGCATCATATTTGGGCTAATATTCTAAACTGATCATATTGGGACAACACCCTCAAGATAAGATAACAACCATTGAATTGAAAATCTTTTCCCACTCTATTGCGCCATTGAAGACGACAAATTTGCTCCACATCAGCTCCATTTTGGCCATTTTGTGGGTTTTGATAGCCTTCCGTAAGTGCAGCATCAAACAACTTCACATCCCTGCTGATTATTTCGAAGCGATGACACAACCCATTCTGATCTCGATCGATTATTGAGGTTCAATGTTTTTTCTTGAAATCTCTGAAATATAAGACTCCATAAAAGAACTCCTTGTTGTTGTTGTCCAGCAACGACCATATCTTGTACAAAAAGAACATAATTCCTGCAAATGGATTCATCATCAGTTATGTTAAATCTGTGACCTCGAACTGACATTTTGGATTTGTGGAGGGAAAGAATGGAGATTGAAGAAATGGTGCGAGTTGAAATGAAATTTGATGTTGTATTTATAGGATGGTAAAATGAGGACCGTTAGATGAAACGATATAAGCGGTCGAGTCTACACCGCTGACGGTGGAAGCTTCACCTGGAGGTGTTTTCTAGACCGGGCGGTCGAGTCTCGACCGCTCGGTGGAAACTTGATCTGGCCTGGCTAAGTGGTAAATTTGCAACTTAGCCAGGCCAGTTTTCTTGTTTGCTATGCCCATAGGAACCGGCCTACCAAGAGATGTAAGAACACAAGCTGAATGTAAGTAAAAGCGAAAGAAAAGGTTAAAAATACCAAAATGGGGAAAATCATAAATTTTTTAGATATTGCCGTGGTGAAATTTTAACGTCATTCATGAGACAAAACTGTAAATGTGCCATAATTTCGATCCATAATTGACTCACATTCGAGAAAAATTTTGATAGGGCGTCTTCTGAAGGGAACATGAAGGACCAATGATATATTGACACATATCTTTGATTTCCATGAATCATGTTTCCAAAAATGCCAAAAAATGTATCTTTCGAGAGAAAAATCTGTTATCTTAACGATGTGTGCCCTGCAGCTGAGCAACTGTAATGCTTGGATCTCTGAATGATAGTTGTTTACTTATATATGGTTTCTCTCCTATGGAATTTGTAATTAGTCTGTTTACTAAGTTAAATGAGCCAAGTCCAACAGTAGCTTGGAACTTGTATAACTCGTAGTCAGTTGACTCAAGTCAATACTTCAAAGTTCATCAATCGATGAAAGCTTATACCCTCAATTACTAGTTTCATCTTATTCGGTTACAGTTGTTGTATATGAATTACTCCATTGTCTTTGAAAAATCATGATTCAGTGTCCGACGTTGAAAAAAAGGTTCTTCCATCTATTCATCATACCCCAAATTCGAAAGGAGCCAATCAATAAATAGAGACAAAGAATTCCATTTGCACATACCTAGCTCTCTCCCTGACCATGTCTAATTAGCACCCTTAGTCATAGATGGAGTGCAAGAGACTGGGAAATAGGTGAATTCCGGATTACATGAATCGTCTTTTGGAGAGATCCTCCGGAAAATGGTAAACCTGTGAAGTTTTTATTTTTCGGAAAATAGTTCAAATATTTTTAAAACATGATTCAAATAGACGAGTAATAATTAGTATGAGTGAAATGGACATCAAAAATAATGGGGATTTTTTCATGTTTGTTATCAAAATTGATAAGTAATAAAATGGGTAAGAAATTGTTAAAATTCAGTCTCCCCAGTTGTCCCAAAATTTCATAAACATATAACTTGAAGTATTAATAATATTCCATCCTTGGATTCTTTCTAGCCGAGTGATTAAGATGTTGTGTAGACACATGAAAAGTGGACCCACTCTTGGAGAAATACAGGTGTCCATTTGTAAGGAGGTTACGTTTACTGTCTACACAATTCTTTCATAGGCCATCTGGCCTTTTCTGAAGAATTTGCTGTATTTTCCGAGCTTTTCCAAGAGAAGATACAAAAAATCCTATGTGGATTTTTAATTTAGTCCTTTTATTTATGGAATCTACGCATAGAGTAAATATATGACCTCATATCTAAAATACCATCTCTAACAGTGGCATGGAGGTGCAATCGGAGGTGTAGATAACACTTTTTTTGAATCCCTTCTAATGGCAACTGCAAGATGAAACTTAGATTATATAAAGACAACTCTCTTTATTGATGTTTAGAAAATCTCTCAAAACTAAACACAAGCTCTAATCTTGCTCCTATGATCAACCACAACTTTGGTGATCATATATATATAGAAATATGAATTCCTTTTCCTAGTCCTATTACCTTATTACATGTCTTTCCTTTTCTTAGAACTAGATGACTTGTAATTCCCTTATGATTACATCAATTGACTTTTCTTATCCTAACCAACTTGTTAGAGATTATCTTAGGCTTAATGTTGAAGTTTAACCAACATTCTCCCCATTAAGCTTCAACCTTACCCGTGACATATCTTGTACTCCAATCAGTTGTCTCATTTCTTCAAACATGATCCGAGCTAATGCCTTTGTCAATATATCTGCTTTCTGCTCAGTTCCTGGTATGTGTTCAACGTTGATGATCTCCTTCTCGATACATTCTCGTATGAAATGATACCTTTTGTGAATGTGTTTCTTCTTCCCATGAAACACTGGATTTTTAGTGAGTGCAATTGCAGATTTATTATCAATCATAATGAGAACTTTTTCAGGTTCTCTTCCTTTGATTTCACCCAACAGTTCTTGAAGCCATATTGATTGTTTAGCTGCTTCTGTTGCGGCCATAAACTCAGCTTCACAGGATGAGAGGGCTACAGTGTCTTGCTTCTGTGAACACCATGTAATAGGTGCTTCACCTAGATAAAATATATGATCAGTTGTACCTTTTCCATCATCTTGGTCAATATTATGACTGTTGTCACTATACCCAACAATTCCTTTTGATCATCCTCGACCATACTTCAATCCACAGTTGATTGTTCCTCTTAGATATCTCAATATCTTCTTTATTACATCACCATGAGACTTGCGTGGACTCTGCATATAACGGCTTGCTACTCCCACAGAGAAAGCCAAATCTGGTCTTGTGTGTAATAAGTATCATAGGCATCCAACATTTCTTCTATAACTCGTTGAATCAATCTCTGCTTCTTCTTGTGCCTATGAAACTTTAAGTCCAAACTCCATTGGTATCTTAGTTGGATTACAAGTTTCAAGTCCTGCTTCTTTCAGAATTCTCCTTGCATAAGCTTCTTGTTTAATCTGAGTCCCATCTACTCCTTGATGGACTTCTATGCCAAGGTAATAAGTGAGTTTTCCGAGGTCTGACATCTCAAACTTTGATGACATTTCTCTCTTGAAGTCATTGATCACCTTAAGGGAGTTTCCAGTCAAAAATAGATCATCTACATAGACTGCAATCACAAGAAGCGTTCCCTTTTCTTCTCTTTTGTATACTGATGTTTCTTTAGAACACTTTATGAATCTCATTCCCTTTAAGATTTGATCTAACTTTGTATTCCAGGCTCGAGGAGCTTGTCTTAGACCATATAGAGCTTTTGATAACTTATAAACCTTATGCTCTTGTCCTTTTACTTCAAAACCTTCTAGTTGTTCAACATACACATCTTCTCGCAATTCACCATGTAAGAATGTTGTCTTATCGTCTAAGTGGTGAACTTTCCATGAGTTTGATGCTGTCTCTGCAATTAATAAGCGTATTGTTTCAATTCTAGCAACCGGTGCAGAAACTTCATCAAAATCTATGCCTGATTCTTGTACATATCCTTTAGCTACAAGCCTTGCTTTGTATTTATTGACAGTACCATCAGCATTCCGTTTTATTTTGAAGATCCACTTAAGACCAATCACTTTTATCCCACCTGGCTTATCAACTAGAAACCAAGTCTTGTTTCTGTTGATTGAAATAATTTCTTCTCTACATGCTTGTGTCCATTTAGTCGAGACCTTTGCTTCCTGAAAATTCCTTGGTTCAACATTAACAGAAAGTAGCATAATCTCACATTCTTCTGCAGCTTGAAGAACATAATCCTCCAGATACTGTGGATTTTGTATCTGTCTTGTTGATTTTCGCAGTGGAATGGGTTGAGTTATTTCATCGATCTCCTCTTCTTCTTCTTCTTCTTCTTCTTCTTCTTCTTCTTCTTCTTCTTCTTCTTCTTCTTCGTTATTCTCAGTGTTTTCATTATTCTCTTCTTCTTCTTGATTAACATCATTGTTTCCATTGATATTGATGAATATGGGTCCTTCGCCTTCATAAATTACTTGACCCCATCTCATGTGAAACATTCCTGGATCCCTACTTGGTCTATCATTAGTTTCTAAGGTTCTGAGACTTATGTGTCCTAACCTTGCGTGCCACTTCCATGTATGATCTTCCAGTCTCATATTCAGACACAATGGCCTTCCACTTGGGTCATGAACTGTTAGATAATCTTGTCTCATTCTAACATCACATCCAACTTCTATAGCTTGTCCTAAACTTAGAATGTTGCTTTGTAAGTTTGGGATGAAGTATATGTTTGTGACAAGCTTCTGTTCTCTAGTCTTGCTCTGAAATAGAATTGATCATTTCCCTTCAATTTATACAGAAGATCCATCCACAAACTTCACTTGTCCTTTGATTTTCTCATTGAGTTCATAAAAGTAGTGTCTCTTACCAGTCATGTGATTGCTGGCTCCATTATCTAAATACCAGATTCCTTCTTCTCCATCCTTTGATTCGTAGTTCTTTGGTATTAGTTTCCCTTCGTTTAAGAATACAACTTCGTGCATGAAAAGAGCTGTATCTGCTTCCCTTGTTTCATTCTTGTTTGCTTCTTCCATCTTTTGTATTCTTTCAGGGCATACAGAGGAGAAGTGTCCTGGTTTATCACATCTGTAATAAATAATGTTTGATCTATCCTTCTTTTCTTTCCCTTGGTTTTGATCATTCTGACTTAGTGTTCTATCTTGTGAGTTAAACCTTCCTCCCCTTCCTCGACCTCTGTTTACTCTACCACCTCTTCCACGACCTCTTCCTCTTGTCGCAGAGTTTTGTTGGTAAGAGTTTGTGTACAAGAGTTTTCCTTGAGTTTCTCCATTGTTTTCTTCATCAAGGATTCTCTTTTCATATGCTTTCAATCTTCCAATTATATCTTCATAGCTAGTCTTCTTTAAATCTAAGACTTGTTCGAGAGAAGCTATGATATGAATATACTTGGATCTTGGTAAACTATTGAGAAACTTCTTTACCAGTTTATATTCATCAATGGATTGTCCAAGTGACACAGCTTTTGAGGCTATCTCTGATAGCTTTCCCGCAAAGCTATCAATAGTATCAGTGTCTTTCATCTTCACTCTTTCAAATTCAGATATTAAGGCTTGCAGAGGGGCTTCTTTAACTCGATCAGCTCCGAGATTACGTGCTTTTATTGCATCCCAAATTTTCTTTGAAGTTTCCTGTTCACCAACTTGTAGAACAAGACATTCTGGTATTGCTTGAAAGAGTAATCCAATGGAAACATTGTTTTTGTCTGGGTCCAATGTAACATGATCAATTGTTTCCCAAACTTTGTAGATTTTCATCAGTACCTTCATTCTCATGGCCCATACTGTGTAGTTTGTGGCGTTGAGGATTAGAACTTGTATTGATGGTGGCGTGAACTGTTTTACACCCACAATGGTGGTTTCGTCTTCCATGGCTCAGAAACAAGCTCTGATACCAATTAATGGCAACTGCAAGATGAAACTTAGCTTATATAAAGACAACTCTCTTTATTGATGTTTAGAAAATCTCTCAAAACTAAACACAAGCTCTAATCTTGCTCTTATGATCAACCACAACTTTGGTGATCATATATATATAGAACTATGAATTCTTTTTCCTAGTCCTATTACCTTATTACATGTCTTTCCTTTTCTTAGAACTAGATGACTTCTAATTCCCTTAGGATTACATCAATTGCCTTTTCTTATCCTAACCAACTTGTTAGAGATTATCTTAGGCTTAATGTTAAAGTTTAACCAACACCTTCGTATTTAATAATTGGTCCCTTCTAACTTGTAGGACCCTACTGTTGGAGATGAATTTATGCCAAATAGAGATCTAAAAAATCCTATATATCACTAAAAATAAATAAATCTACCATCTGTTGGAGATGCTCCCGTAGCACGGAGGTACCTCTTGCATGATTACTTGTAAAAGTAACAACAATAATTTGGAAGGAATTTTTTGTTTCGATCGAAGAGTTTTTCAGTGAAGCACTTTTTTACTTCAGTTTTTACCCGCACAAAGCAAGAAAACATGTAATTATCCTAAACCAAATATACAATTTGTAAAAAGTCTTTGTGAACCTTGGTCATTGAACCACACCAAAACTACTACTCATATAGGATAGGACCCAATCCACCCAATAAGGATCTCTCCTGCTTGCTTTTGAAGGGCATGTCCCACGGTGTGTGAGTATCTCGGTTTTTAAGTGGTTTGAAAACCACGGTTCATTAAGAATTGCTCTTCTCGATATACCTGGGGAAGATCCTGAGATATAAGCCGTATGAGAAGAAGGGGTGGAGCCCACCGTAAAAGAATTTTAATAATTATTCGTAATTGTCATCATTGAATTCAAGAATAAAATAAACTTAATCATCAAAACCCTTGATTACTTGGTTAATTAATAGAAATCATGATAATCAATATAGATTATGGACCATCTATACAGCCTTTTGGTTGATTGATCTATATTTCATAACTCAGTAGTTGAAGTGGGTCGGTAGGTGGACCGTTATTTTTTTATTTTTTATTTTTTTGATCGGCAATAGGTGGACCGTTATGAGCCTACGGCGGACGGCCGATATCCGTTAAAACTGTAATCCTAACTGATAAGGTGCTTTATTTTATTCATCCAAACGGTGAGACATTTGTCTCAGACAGTAGTGGCAGGTAAAGGGAATCCAATATACCATCTACATTGCATGAACAGAATCCGATACCGAATCAGAGAGACGATAAAACAAAACATTTTCTCGGTTTATTATTATTATTATATAATTTTTTTTGACAGACTATTTGATTCTCTAAAACTGCAAGCAGCTAAAACGGATCGAGAAGTGAGGTGGGTAAGTGGCTCCACTACCACCACGAGGAGGAGGTGGGTGCGTGAGTTGTTTCTGTTCATAGTTTTTGCTGGTGATGGTTCAGTTTCACCAACAACTATGGGGTCTGCTCGTCTTTTATCCTTTTCACTAGTGGGCGGGTCTCAGCACCATGGTCTTTTACACTGCATTTCAACTCCAAAATAACTCAAAAGTTCTAAATAAACAAACCGTTCATTTGAACGATTTTAAACCAGGCTCCATAAACCAGGCTCCCTGCAAGTCTCCTGATGGTGGGCCCAATTTTGTGTGCATAGGCGGTTTTAAAATCGTTCATTGGAACGGTACGTCTAGAAGAATTGAAAACAACTAGCTGACCATGTAGTGAAATGAATATGTCACATCAATATTAGTATAATTTATCGATGGGGAACTATTTTTATTTTTTGGGTGGGAAGTTTTTATGGGTAAATAATAATATTATAGTTGATTTGAAAATATGACAATTACAACTTCGATCAAATCACTACTCTAAAATTTGTATAAAGTTAGATGTAGAACTATAAAACTGACTTTTTCTTTTGACCTGCAAGGCATAAATTCATCTATATAAGAACCGAGATTACCAAACTCACTTAATCTACTTACCTGACGTGTCTATGATATCCCATTTCTTTACATGTTAACATTGAGTTCTATTTCCGTGAAACCATGTAGAAATATGGCTCACCTAATTTAATTACCTATACATATTTAAAATTTCAGCGGTTTATTTATTTCAATTTCTAATTTTGCAAAAGCAAACACTGACACAGCGTACAAAAATCAACTTGGACGTTAATGAAACCGTAATGCCGAATAGACAAGAATTCACAAGCCGAGAGTGTAGGTAAAAACAAAAGAAAGGGTTAAATGGCTTCAAAATTTCCCCAATTACCAAAAAAGGAAAAACAATAAATTTTTAGATATTGCCGTGGTGTAGTTTTAATTCTAACGTCTGTATGAGACAAAACCACAAATGTGTCATATCTACGTCGTTTATGCATAAAGAAATGCTAGAATTTCGATCCATAATTCACTCACATCACATTCCTAATCCAAGAAAATCAAAACACCTCACAAGCTCCGATTTCTTCCTACATATACTCCTCCTTCAATCCTCTTTCATCTTCCTCCAAACATCCGGCGTTCAAAGAAGATCGGAAAGATTTCTGTAGTTAAATGGGTGGTGGAGAGTTGATTCACAAGCGACTGCAATCGACGACATATTTCGGGAGTTGCCTGCCGATGACAACATCTCCGTCTTGTTTTCCGGTTAAACACGAAGATTACTACACTAGGATTCATCATGCACCAAAGAGCAACAATAATAGTCATGATGTTGTGAATAAAATTAAAAGAAGATGGCGAAATTTATTGAGAAGATTAGTGTGCCAGAGAAAGATTATGAGTATATGCGGAGCACCTATGAGTAGTAGTTCTAATAGTAATAAACGATTAACATTTCAATACGATGCTGTTAGTTATGCTCAGAATTTCGACGAAGGAGGTCATCACCAAGAAGATGAACGTCACAAGATCATTCCGTCCAACAAGAAGAACAACTCTGGCAATAGTAATAATTTTATCAGAGATATCAAAAGCATTAGTTCTAAAGTTGCTTGTTCCAGGTGACGATCATCCGGTCATGATACACTGCAAGTTCTGAGAACTCGATCAAGATTTAGATCTTAATTATTTAGGTAGTACCGAATTCTTGATGTTTAATTTGCAATGAATTCAACTTCTAGGATTTTGCCCAAAATTTTGGATCTTCATAAGAGATAAAGGGTCATCCTATTTGTAGCTAGATCACATTTCAATGCATTTTCTACTTTCCAATCAAATTTCTTAACCCGATTATGTTGCAGTTTGTTATGACATTTGATAATGAAGACGACGATTTAAAGAAAAAAAAGGATTTTACATTTCCCGATCGACTGCTCAGGGGACCTGGAAGATTTTCATGTACATGTCAAGGGGAAACACCAAAACAAATACGACACCTAAGTGATCCAAACGGTGCGTGTCGTGGAGCTGAGCAACTGTAATGTTTGGATCTCTGAATCTTTGAAGAGATGATAGTCAGTAGACTCAGTACTTATATATGGTTTTTTCCTTTAGAATTTATAATTAATTAGTCTGTTTGCTCAGTTTAATGAGCCAACAATAGCCTGGAACTTGTATAACTCATAGTCAGTAGACTCGGTACTTGAAAAGTTTTACAATCAATGAAAGTTATTACCCTCAGTTACTAGTTTCATCTATTCGGTTTAGTGTTCTTGTACGATGAATTCCTCCATTGTCTTGGAAAAATGATTCAAGTCTCCCACTATGAAAAAATGGTTCTTTCAGCCATTCATCATCATATTCAAATTCATGTTACTCACTATTAATCAATTTATAGGTGTCTTGTTGGTTAAACTTCAACATTAAGCCTAAGATAATCTCTAACAAGTTGGTTAGGATAAGAAAAGGCAATTGATGTAATCCTAAGGTAATTAGAAGTCATCTAGTTCTAAGAAAAGGAAAGACATGTAATAAGGTAATAGGACTAGGAAAAAGAATTCATAGTTCTATATATATATGATCACCAAAGTTGTGGTTGATCATATGAGCAAGATTAGAGCTTGTGTTTAGTTTTGAGAGATTTTCTAAACATCAATAAAGAGAGTTGTCTTTATATAAGCTAAGTTTCATCTTGCAGTCGCCATTAATTGGTATCAGAGCTTGTTTCTGAGCCATGGAAAACGAAACCACCATTGTGGGTGCAAAACAGTTCACGCCACCATTAATACAAGTTCCAATCCTCAACGCCACAAACTACACAGTATGGGCCATGAGAATGAAGCAACTGATGAAAATCTACAAAGTTTGAGAAACAATTGATCCTGGTACATTGGACCCAGACAAAAACAATGTTGCCATTGGATTACTCTTTCAAGCAATACCAGAATGTCTTGTTCTACAAGTTGGTGAACAGGAAACTTCAAAGAAAATTTGGGATGCAATAAAGGCACGTAATCTCGGAGCTGATCGAGTTAAAGAAGCCCGTCTGCAAACCTTAATGTCTGAATTTGAAAGAGTGAAGATGAAAGACACTGATACTATTGATAGCTTTGCAGGAAAGCTATCAGAGATAGCCTCAAAAGCTGCGTCACTTGGAAAAACCATTGATGAAGATAAACTGGTAAAGAAGTTTCTCAAAAGTTTACCAAGATCCAAGTATATTCATATCATAGCTTCTCTCGAACAAGTCTTAGATTTAAAGAAGACTATCTATGAAGATATAATTGAAAGATTGAAAGCATATGAAGAGAGAATCCTTGATGAAAAAAACAATGGAGAAACTCAAGGAAAACTCTTGTACACAAACTCTTACCAACAAAAGTCTGTGACAAGAGGAAGAGGTCGTGGAAGAGGTGGTAGAGTAAACAGCGGCCGAGGAAGGGGAGGAAGGTTTAACTCACAAGATAGAACAACAAGTCAGAATGATCAAAACCAAGGGAAAGAAAAGAAGGATAGATCAAACATTATTTGTTACAGATGTGATAAACCAGGACACTTCTCCTCTGTATGCCCTGAAAGAATACAAAAGATGGAAGAAGCAAACAAGAATGAAACAAGGGAAGCATCTACAACTCTTTTCATGCACGAAGTTGTATTCTTAAACGAAGGGAAACTAATACCAAAGAACTACGAATAAAAGGATGGAGAAGAAGGAATCTGGTATTTAGATAATGGAGCCAACAATCACATGACTGGTAAGAGACACTACTTTTCTGAACTCAATGAGAAAATCAAAGGACAAGTGAAGTTTGTGGATGGATCTTCTGTAGAAATTGAAGGGAAAAGATCAATTCTATTTCAGAGCAATACCGGAGAACAGAAGCTTGTCACAAACATCTACTTCATCCCAAACTTACAAAGAAACATTCTAAGTTTAGGACAAGCTACAAAAGTTGGATGTGATGTTAGAATGCGACAAGATTATCTAACAGTTCATGACCCAAGTGGAAGACTTTTAGTTAGAGTCTCACGCTCACAGAATATACTCTACAAGATAAGTCTCATGATTGGAAGGCAATTGTGTCTGAATATGAGACTGGAAGATCAGACATGGAAGTGGCATGCAAGATTAGGACACATAAGCTTTAGAACTTTAAAGGAAATGTCTCAGAACAAGATGGTTCGAGGGCTACCACAGATAAACGATGAATCAAGGATCTGTGAATCATGTTTAGTTGGGAAACAGACGCGTCAAGGTTTTCCAAAAGCAACAACATTCAGAGCCTCAAAGCCATTAGAGCTTCTTCATGCTGATTTATGTGGTCATATTACACCACAACAAAACGGAGTGGTGGAGAGGAGAAACAAGACTCTAATGGAGATGACAAGAAGTTCTTTAAAGTCTATGCAGGTACCTAATTATCTATGGGGAGAAGCTGTACGACACTCCACATACCTAATAAACAGGATACCTACGAAAGCTCTGAAAGACATGACTCCATATGAAAGTTTGTGAAAGAGAAAACCAAACATAAATCATCTAATAGTCTTTGGTTGCAAAGCATACGCAAAAGTTGATTCTGCAACTCTTAAGAGATCGATCTCAGACTCTTGTGCATCTAGGAATTGAGCCTGGATCCAAAGCTTACAGATTATTCAATCCAACAACGAAAAGAGTAATAGTGAGTCGAGATGTGGTATTCGATGAAAAAGCAAACTGGAACTGGAAATAAACTAATGATGGACCAAGTAGGGATCCAGGAATATTTCACATGAGATGGGGTCAAGTAATTGATGAAGGCGAAGGACCCATAATCATCAATACCAATGGAAACAATGATGTTAATCAAGAAGAAGAAGAGAATAATGAAAACATTGAGAATAACGAAGAAGTAGAAGAAGAAGAAGAAGAAGAGGAGATCGATGAAATAACTCAACCCATTCCACTACGAAAATCAACAAGACAGATATAAAATCCACCATATCTTGGGGATTATGTTCTTCAAGCTGCAGAAGAATGTGACATTATGCTACTTTTTGTTAATGATGAACCAAGGAATTTTCAGGAAGCAAAGGTCTCGACTAAATGGACACAAGCATGTAGAGAAGAAATTATTTTAATCAACAGAAACAAAACTTGGTTTCTAGTTGATAATCCGAGTGGGGTAAAAGTGATTGGTCTTAAGTGGATCTTCAAAATAAAACGGAATGCTGATGGTACTGTCAATAAATACAAAGCAAGGCTTGTAGCTAAAGGATATGTACAAGAATCAGGCATAGATTTTGATGAAATTTTTGCACCAGTTGTTAGAATTGAAACAATATGCTTATTAATTGCAGAGGCAGCATCAAACTCATGGGAAATTCATCACTTAGACGTTAAGACAGCATTCTTACATGGTGAATTGCGACAAGGTGTGTATGTTGAACAACCAGAAGGTTTTGAAGTAAAAGGACAAGATCATAAGGTTTATAAGTTATCAAAAGCTCTATATGGTCTAAGACAAGCTCCTCGAGCCTGAAATACAAAGTTAGATCAAATCTTAAGAGAAATCAGATTTGTTAAGTGCTCTAAAGAAACATTTGTATACAGAAAAGAAGAAAAGGGGACACTGCTAGTAATTGCAGTCTATGTAGATGATCTATTTGTGACTGGAAATTCTTTCAAGGTGATCTGTGAGTTCAAGAAAGATATGTCATCTAAGTTTGAGATGTCTGATCTTGGGAAATTCACATATTATCTAGGCATAGAAGTTCATCAAGGGATAGATGGGATTCAGATTAAACAAGAAGCCTATGCAAGGATAATTCTGAAAGAAGCAGGATTTGAAACTTATAATCCAACTAAGATACCAATGGAGTTTGGACTTAAAGTTTCAAAGGCATAAGAAGAAGCAGAGATTGATTCAACGAGTTATAGAAGAAATGTTGGATGCCTTAGATACTTATTACACACAAGACCAGATTTGGCTTTCTCTGTGGGAGTAGCAAGCCGTTATATGCAGAGTCCACGCAAGTCTCATGGTGATGTAATAAAGCAGATATTGAGATATCTAAGAGGAACAATCAGCTTTGGATTGAAGTATGGTCGAGGAGGATCAAAAGGAATTGTTGGGTATAGTGACATCATCATAATATTGACCAAGAAGATGTAAAAGGTACAAGTGGTCATATATTTTATCTAGGTGAAGAACCTATTACATGGTGTTCACAGAAGCAAGACATTGTATCCCTCTCATCCTGTGAAGCTGAGTTTATGGCCGCAACAGAAGCAGCTAAACAATCAATATGGCTTCAAGAACTGTTGGGTGAAATCAAAGGAAGAGAACCTTAAAAAATTATCATCAATATTGATAATAAGTCTGCAATTGCACTCACTAAAAATCCAGTGTTTCATGGGAAGACGAAACACATTCACAAAAGGTATCATTTCATATGAGAATGTATCGAGAAGGAGATTATCAACGTTGAACGAACTGAGCAGAAAGCAGATATATTGACAAAGGCATTAGCTCATATCAAGTTTGAAGAAATGAGACAACTGATTGGAGTACAAGATATGTCACGGGTAAGGTTGAAGCTTAACGGGGAGAATGTTGGTTAAACTTCAACATTAAGCCTAAGATAATCTCTAACAAGTTGGTTAGGATAAGAAAAGGCAATTGATGTAATCCTAAGGGAATTAGAAGTCATCTATTTCTAAGAAAAGGAAATACATGTGATAAGGTAATAGGACTAGGAAAAGGAATTCATAGTTCTATATATATATGATCATCAAAGTTGTGGTTGATCATATGAGCAAGATTAGAGCTTGTGTTTAGTTTTGAGAGATTTTCTAAACATCAATAAAGAGATTTGTCTTTATATAAGCTAAGTTTCATCTTGCAGTTGCCATTATGTATGTCCTTTTTTCTTCTACTGCTTTGATTTTAAGGTACACCATTAGGTATATGTTGAAGGCGGGAGAAATACTTATATGAATATCACATTTTCTACAGGAATTGAAGGCGGGGAAAATACTTACGAGTCACTGGTGAAAACTTAATACATGTTTGAGAATTTCGAGAAAGATGTAGTAGTTCTGCTTCCATGGCCAATTCATCTGAAGGCGTTTGAAAAAACTATTAGTCGATGATTTGGCAATCCATTATGATACAACTATAATCATAGCATATTTTAAGATAGAACTCTATCTTCATTATTCTCCTAGTACGGAGGTCCTTTTCGCACAATTCCTTAAAAAACTAACGATAATGATTTGGTAGAAATTTTTTAGTTTTCGATTGAGTTTTTCAACTGAACATTTTTTTTGTTACCCGCACAAAGCAGGAAGACATATATTCATCGGATACACTATGTAAAAAATAGTGGTTATAATTTCTCTACTGTCAGATAGTTAATATGGCCGACCAAACAAACCTGTTAAATTGGGGCCTACGCAACTTAATTTGGTCCTATAGCTAGATAACAAAAAAGGTCATTAGAAATTACCTCCACTCCACCCCTTATCCAACAATTACCTAAGTACATATTTTATCCTTGATTAATTAGCATTAATTAATCATATTATTTGTTAATTATGTTTTAGATGTGAGACCAACTAATGTTAAAGGGTTCTTCAAAACATCAAATAACTTAAACTTTTATTTTTTTCGTAAACAGTACCTAGAATCGGTTTACGTTCATGCACTTGTAAACGGATTCTAGATTTGTGTCTCCAAAATTAACAGAGACTTCCATAATCGGTTTATTTTGGCATATATATAATCCGATTTTAAAAACGGGTTTTTATGTGACGTATATAAACCGACTGTTGTCTTTCATAAGAACTTTTTTTCATTCATTTCATTATTGCAGGATGCAATTTAGCACATGCATCAAGCTTTTAAACCCCTAGGCGACCCTAGTGGATGAGTTATAGTCTCGTGAGGGTTTACATAGAGGTCTACCCACAAAACCTATACAAAAAATTCTAAGGCCATCAATCTTCATCCAAAGACGATACACCATCCATCAAATCCGGAGCATACTCTGGGATTTTGGATACCATGAAGTGATAGCTTGCATCGAATGCGAATGCTTCACCATTTCCCTCCAAGTAGTCCGCTTTCACGACTTCATGCTACAAAACCAAAAACACAAACTTTTTTTGTTAGTGGTGTTTCTTTGGAAGATAAAACAACATGGACTACGTAAAACAAACCACAAAAATACTTACAAATTGTTCAATGGAGTAGGTAAATGGGCTAATGTTAAAAATTCGAGGTTGGATAGCTAAAAAAAGTACCGTATTTTCGATGACTAGGTGCATATCATGGACTTTTTGAACACTTCTTCCATTAGGATTCCCAAACATTTGCATAAATTTGTTGTGTACCCTATCCTAAAAGGTTATGACATCCACCCTTATGGAGGACTGATGTCTAACTCGAGTTTCCGCGTACAATACGTTGGTGATTGCCAAATCTTCATTTGAATCAAATGATGCCACTTCTTGTATGTGGAGGTATGAAATGATTAGTTGTGGAGTATATGTAGTGAGAGGGAATAGAATGAGAAATTTTGGGCCAAATGGGGTCCAAGGATGAGGTCTCTATACATAGAGAAACTCCCTAACGGCTATTTCTTTTTTTAAAAACGTGAAATAATTTGGCATAACCGGTCTTCTAGAAGGTATGTAAAACCCGATTATGTTTTTGTGCCACCAGGAATCGTTCTTTTGTATGACCAACATAAACCGATTAAATACATGTAAAAAATTTGAATTTTCACCGACACTAATCGGTTTATATATATGCATATGTTACCCGATTATAGCTTGAAAAACATACAGGAAAAATAGCTTGAACAATCGGTTTATGTTGACATATCGAGTAGACCGATTGTTGGCATGTCATGATAGAATTATTGCAACAACACATAATTATAATTAAAACTTTAAGTGGACTAAGTTCAAGACAAAGATCATCCAAAATACAAAACTTAAAAGAGTGTTAAGAACGTAAAACAACCACAAGTATTATAAACCTAAACTTTAAATATCTAAAACTTAAACGTAAAAATTTAAAGAGCAGGAGCACCAGCATCAACAGCACCACCGGGAGCATTTGCAGCACCACCATCAGCAGGAGCACCAGCACCAACATCAGCACCATCAGGAGCAACAACTTGTGTTTGAGCCATTTCTTCCCACATACCTTCCATTTTTCCATGGAGCTCCCTCTTAGCTAAAATCATGTTTCTCCTCATCCCAGTGAACCTCATGACCTCATGAAGCTCTTCCAGTGCAAGCTTGTCAATCAATGCGAGGGCATGTTCAATACGGGTCTCACGTCTATAGGAAAACTTATAGAGGCTTATTTCTGGCACTCTTTGTGGTTTCCTAAGAATGTCCTCCAAGATGATCTCTCGAGAGTAAAACGCTAGGTGTCTGAAGTCCATATTTATATAAAAAAAAAACACTAGTTAATAATCGGTACATAATTAAACATATGTAGTTTGATTCTGACTACAAAAACATACAGGAGTGTGAAACATTAGTAATCGGTTTATGTGGTACATATATAAAATCCGATTATGAAAAGGAATCTGAAGAGACAAACATAATTGGTAAATTATCAGGCAGATAAAACCCGATTATGGGATCGGATAATTAAAAGAAATTTTTTTACCCAGAATCGGATTATTCTAAAGAACTTATAAACTGATTCTGGTATTTTCATATTTCATTTCTAAACCTTGAATCCATTGATGTTAATCATCATATAAACCGATTATTATGCATGCTTGATGAGTGCTAAAAAGTGCATATTTCTATATATTTTTCTTGGCATTTAACTCATCTTTTGTGCATTAATTCTACATTTTATCCCATATTCTGTGTTCTCGTTGTTTTCAAGAATAAATACTTTTCTTAATTAATTTTGCATTTTTAGGTACTAAATAAAGTCTGGTTATCTCACGGAGCGAAAAGAGCAAAGAAACGGCAAAGACTCTCGCTAGGAGGAAGGGAAGAATGATGTTTGCAAGCGCCGGATCAACGAGAAGTGGGCTTGAAGAGGAAGAATTGTTCTTAAAGAAGTGGGCTTGGCATACCCAAGGCCCAAAACCCTCACCCAAACCCATTTTCTATAACCAAAACCGCCTCCATTTTCAGCCGTCAGATCGAAGCATTTCAGCATCCTACGGTCGCTCCATCATCGCACATCAAACTCCGAAGCCTCCGCTTTACATCGCAACGCCCATCTCCATCTTGGGTCGTCCGTTTTGCTACATCCCTTCATCCGACGGTCGCTCCACGCTTACCTCCGTATCGCCGTTGGATCCACCTACCATCTTCCCATCCATCGCTCCTTGTCGCAGATCATCAAACTCCGCTGAACCTGCTTCACACCCTAGCAACCGAACACCTACACCCCAAACAAACAGACCCTAATCCCATTTCCATCGAGTTCTTCCCCTTCTTCCCAAAAATTTGCAGAGCTCTGCAAATCCATCACCACCATCTCTTCCATCTCCACCTCGAACACCACCACTACCACCTTCCCCCGACAAACTCAGGAGTCAATCACCACCCTTGTCTCTCCCTTTCTCGTCTGTAGCATCGAGTCCTGATGCTGCAAACTCGACAGTGAGAGAAGCTAGGGTTCACAGAAGTCTAGGGCTAGGCCAACAGCGCAACAAGAGCTAGAGGAGGAGCAGTAGAACATCAACAGGGCATGGGTCGAGCAGAATTCACACATGGGTATGTCGAATTTGATTTTCCTCAAAAAATTAGGGTTTCGAATTAGGGTTTTGTATTTTGTTGTAAGCTATAAAAGGGAAGTGATGTAGGATGTTAAAGGGTGTTCTTGGTTAGCCGAGATACCCCCTAATTGGGTTAATTTAATTCTCAATGTTAATTTGATTTCACTGTTAATTTTTAGGGTTCTTCTTTTGCAATTTTCATTCACTGTTTAGTAGTTTAAAATTTGTTTTGTATCTGTTAATCCTCATTGTTTTGTCATTGTTAGTGTTAATATAATCCCCTGTTTTGTCACTGTTTTGAATCTCTTGTTTTGTCAACTGTTAGCTTCTCAAATGTTAGGATTAGTTTACTGTTGTGTGTCAATGCTAGGTTAGAGCCTTAGAGCATTGAGTTGATTGAGCAGTGGGGAGAAACTAGTGCTCACTAGTGACTGTGAGCAAGCTGGTTCTCTTCCCACTCTAGATGAATGCCTAAAGCCATTGCCTTGGCTTTGTTTTTTTCCTTCCTTTTTTTTTACTTCACTGTCTTCTTCACACCCCTGCCCTTGGCTTAGGCCTTGGTTCCATTGTTCTTGTTTAGTTTCATTGCACTGTCACTTTTCCTCATTCCTTCACTGCCACTGTTTTACTTTCACTTGTCCTTCATTTTGTTTGCTATTTTCTCCTGCTACTTCAACTTCTCCTGCTGCTGCTCCAGCTTGCTTCTCTTGCCCTGTGCTACAGCCACTGCTGCTGCTACAACTGAGCTTGGCTCACAGCACAAGCCCAGCTCATCATTAGGTTACCAAGCCCAGTTCTCAATCATTACAAAGGCCCAGGTCACTTTTAAAGTAAAAGCCTGATTCAATCAAAGCCTGAACTCAATTAAAGGCCCAGTCCAATTCAGGTTTAAGGCAAAAGCCTAATTCAGTCCACCAAAGGCCCAGTTCACTGTCAAGGGTACTCAAAGCCCATTGACATTCAAAGCCCAGTGCACTTCAAGACCAACTGAGCCCAAGCTCAGTTCACTTCATTATCAAACAAGCCTATGATCAAAAGGTACCCTAAGCCCAAAGCCCAAAAGGCTTCATAGTTAACCAACAACAAATTAGAGCCCAAAATAGCTAGAGAACTCCAAACACACCCAGTCTCTGTGGATCGACCCGTACTTGCACGAGCTACAACTGACGACCGTGCACTTGCGGTATTACTGTAGGCCCGTTTCATTTCACTCAATTTTATACGCTTTCCCGGGCCCACCAAGTTTTTGGCGCCGCTGCCGGGGATTGGTGCTGTGTTTTTCTTGTAGTTTTATTAGCTATTTTTGCATTTCACTGCATAGCATTTGCATCTGCATCTGCTTCACTTCATTTGCTGTTGGACCTGCTGTTCTGAACCTGTTTTTCCTCTGCTGGGACGCCACCAAGGAAAAGAACCAAAGCCCAACTGGGTTTTTGCAACAATATCAGAGCAGCTGGGCTGTGCTTAAAAGGTAACCCATTTAAGAGAACCCGAATTGTGGGCTTCCAATTTTTAATTGTGGGCTTGTAATATTAAAGCCAATTTTTGGGCTTTTTATTTTCTGTTGGGTTTGTAATTAATTTCTGTGGGCTTGTGTATTTAATTTTCTTGTGGGCTTGTTTAAATTGGACTTGTATCTTGTATTCTGGGTTTAAACCCAGCTGAGCTTGTAACCGATCACGCTAGGTTAACTCGTTAGTGGGCCGAGTACCCAAATTCTAGGCCGAGATTTTGGACTCAGTTTCACCAAACGTTTTCAAACCAGCTGAGCCAAAGCAAACACAAAACCAACAGTGGGCTTGCTCCCATTCAAAAACCAAATTTTATTTTCTTTTTAAAAAAAAAAAAAAAAAAAAAACCAAAAGTTTCCAAATGTCTCCCGACAAAACCAAATTTTTCCCAAAAAGTCCAATCCCATTAAAAACCAAATTTTCTTGTAGATAATGTGTTAGTTAAATTTCCTTTTGTATATATTTTGTGCTCATCCATTGTGACTCCGAATAAGTTGGAGTTTTGCCTTGGATAACGGAGTTTTAATTCTGCTTTCGCCGAAATCGGGTATTCTCTCTCCTTTTACTCTACTCAGCATGTCCCTTTCCATATGTTGCATTTTAATTCTTTCCATATTTTTAAACATTGAGGACAATGTTTAGTTTAGGTTTTGGGGGTATAGAGTAGATACCACGATAATATGCCATAATTGAAAACAAAACTCCATCTTTTTGAAAAAAAATTGAAAAATTCCAAAAAAAATTAGAAAAATGATAAAAACATAAAAATGGAGCTCATTTACCTTGAAATGTTGACTCTTGTGCAAATATGTAATTATTAGGAGTCTTAGTCTAGATATTTAGGCACCCTGATTCTAGCACAATTCACATAGTGATAAGAAATTTGCACGCGCACGATCTACCAATACATGTATGGCCTCGATCTTCAAGGTGTTTGATAGGAAGTTACGATTGCCAATCACTTTAGAATACTGAACGAAACTTGACTAGCTTGTTCTTTGGTTGGTTGGGATAGAAGGTGGAGGTTACATTAAGAAAGACAACCATCGAATTTAACTGGGTGCATCAAAAAGGGCTACCTCTTGCAAAGTGTCATGTAATCTTTTGTTTCCTTTTGTATATGTATCAAAAGTGTTTTCTTTTGCAAAAAAAAAATAAAATAAAAAAAAAAAAAATCAAGTATTTATCAATTTCATCCTCTCTTGTTCCAAAAATAAAAGAGAGTAGTCAATGTAAATAAGAGTCATGTAAAGAGTCATTTTGTTGTTTCATTGTAATAAGCAAGGAGGGTGTATGCCATTGATGTACAACGCGAGTAATTGTGAAATACCTCCAACTCATTCACAATTCTCGTAAAGTCCGGACAGCTAGCTAGATTTCGACCTTGGTTCTTAGCCTGAGAAACTATCTCTTGGTGATTAGTAGTCATAACTTCAGATCTTTCTTTACACATGTGTAGATACACTTTACACTCTTATCACATGTCCTTTTTTTGTTATCAGTGCTAGGATTGTGCCTCGATATCTTGATTGACATCTCCATTTTGTTGTGAGATTAACTGACTTGCACATGTCACATTTGATGGAATCTGAGCTTATATTTTGACCTAGAACTTTGTAGGTACGTTCTAAGCAAACCTTCACGAGACTTCAACTCGTCCACTAGGGACACTTAGTGGTTTAAAAGGCTTAGTGCATACGCTAAATGCATTCGAGAGACCAGCGACAGTGGTATAGGTAGGATTTCCTTAGTTTTGTTTTACTTGAGGACAAGTAAAATTCAGGTTTGGGGGTATTTGATGAGTGCTAAAAAGTGCATATTTCTATATATTTTTCTTGGCATTTAACTCATCTTTTGTGCATTAATTCTACATTTTATCCCATATTCTGTATTTTCATTGTTTTCAAGAATAAATATTTTTCTTACTTAATTTTGCATTTTTAGGTAATAAATAAAGTTTGGATGAATAGCAGAGCGGAAAAGAGCAGAAAAGTAGTGAAAAGCCGGGAGGAATTACACAAGGAAGACGCGAAGAATGGTGTGCACAAGACCAAAAGGCTAGAAGTGGGCTTGAAGAAGAAGAATTGTCCTTAAAGAAGATATGGGCTTGGCATACCCAAGGCCCAAAACCCTTACTCAAACACATTTCCACTATCCAAGCCCGTCTCGGATTTCAGCCGTCAGATCGAAGCATCTCAGCATCCTACGGTCGCTCCATCATCGCACATCAAACTCCGAAGCCCCCGATTTACATCGCAACGCCCATCTCCATCTTGGGTCGTCCGTTTTGCTACATCCCTTCATCCGACGGTCGCTCCACGCTTACCTCCGTATCGCCGTTGGATCCACCTACCATCTTCCCATCCATCGCTCCTTGTCGCAGATCATCAAACCCCGCTGCACCTGACCAACACCTAAACATCAAATATCTTCACCTTCAGCCAAACACTTCCTTTCCCCAAAACTATCGTTCTCCCCGACCATTGCAGAGCTCTGCAACTCCATCTCTTCACCCATCACCCTCTGCGCCACCATCTCCATACCCTGTCCATCACCAAAAACCCCATAAACCCATTCCCTAGTTGCCTCTCTTTCTCGTTCTTAGCACCCACACACCCTAGGTGCTACAATCAAGAGAGAGATGAAACTAGGGTTTCATCACAGTTGAAGAGGAGACCCAAATCGAGGAGTTGATCGAGCAGACAATAGCAGAAGAGAGATGGGTTCGACAGAGGAAACAAATTCAGGGCATGGGTAAGTTGAGTAACCCAAAAAAAATTGTCTACTGCTACTTTTTGTGTAACCCTAATTTTTCTTTTGGGTATAAATTGAAGAACTGTAACAACATTGAGTCATCTCTGGGCTAGCCAGTGAACAATATTTTGAATCAATTTTCATTTTTCCAATTTCTATTTTAGCAACAGTTGATTGTGTGTAACCTGTATGCATGTTGCCTCTTAATTTAGTTTGTTTGATGAATGCTGTTGTTATACTCATGTCTAGCATGAGCTAATTCACTGCAACTAAGGCTCTGATGAAGCCTAGTGCACTGTTAGATGATGCATGGTTAGGATAGTTTTCTTAATGCCTGTTTGCTTGAGCAATGGGAAGTACTCAGTGCTCTGGCATGCCTGTGATTGATTGTGCTGTCAAAAGACAGTCAATGCTAGGGGCATATCAGTGAGCAAGCTGATTTTCATCTCATTCTAGATGTATGCATAGGAACTCCAACTAAACCTAGATTGCATTGCTTGATTAGGGCACAAGGTGGATTCAATTGCCTTAGTAACTTCACACAATTCTGCATCTTTCTCTTTGTCTGCCACTATTGCTCAATACCCTTGCCTTAGGCTGCTGCCTTTGTTTCACTACCACTCTAGACCATTGTCACTGTCACCATAGTTACTGCCCTTAGCTCACTGTAAACTTTAGCTAGGAAAACTTCTTGTATGCTCCTACTCCCTGTGGACAAACCCCTACTCATCCCTATACTATAAAACTTGGCCTTGTATACTTGCAAGTTCTGTGTGCTCCCCATTTCCACACCAAGTTTTTGGCGCCGCTGCCGGGGATTGGTGCTGTGTTTTTCTTGTAGTTTTATTAGCTATTTTTGCATTTCACTGCATAGCATTTGCATCTGCATCTGCTTCACTTCATTTGCTGTTGGACCTGCTGTTCTGAACCTGTTTTTCCTCTGCTGGGACGCCACCAAGGAAAAGAACCAAAGCCCAACTGGGTTTTTGCAACAATATCAGAGCAGCTGGGCTGTGCTTAAAAGGTAACCCATTTAAGAGAACCCGAATTGTGGGCTTCCAATTTTTAATTGTGGGCTTGTAATATTAAAGCCAATTTTTGGGCTTTTTATTTTCTGTTGGGTTTGTAATTAATTTCTGTGGGCTTGTTTGTTTAATTTGTGGGCTTGTATTTAATTTTAGTGAGCTTGTTTAATTTGGGCTGGTATTTTGTATTCTGGGTTTTTAAACCCAGCTGAGCTTGTAACCGATCACGCTAGGTTAACTCGTTAGTGGGCCGAGTACCCAAATTCTAGACCGAGATTTTGGACTCAGTTTCACCAAACGTTTTCAAACCAGCTGAGCCAAAGCAAACACAAAACCAACAGTGGGCTTGCTCCCATTCAAAAACCAAATTTTATTTTCTTTTTAAAAAAAAAAAAAAAAAAAAAACCAAAAGTTTCCAAATGTCTCCCGACAAAACCAAATTTTTCCCAAAAAGTCCAATCCCATTAAAAACCAAATTTTCTTGTAGATAATGTGTTAGTTAAATTTCCTTTTGTATATATTTTGTGCTCATCCATTGTGACTCCGAATAAGTTGGAGTTTTGCCTTGGATAACGGAGTTTTAATTCTGCTTTCGCCGAAATCGGGTATTCTCTCTCCTTTTACTCTACTCAGCATGTCCCTTTCCATATGTTGCATTTTAATTCTTTCCATATTTTTAAACATTGAGGACAATGTTTAGTTTAGGTTTGGGGGTATAGAGTAGATACCACGATAATATGCTATAATTGAAAACGAACTCCTTCTTCTTTTGAAAAAATCGAAAAAATTCAAAAAAATTAAAAAAATGAAAAATCATAAAAATGGAGCTCATTTACCTTGAAATGTTGACTCTTGTGCAAATATGTAATTATTAGGAATCTTAGTCTAGATATTTAGGCACCCTGATTCTAGCACAATTCACATAGTGATAAGAAATTTGCACGCGCACGATCTACCAATACATGTATAGCCTCGATCTTCAAGGTGTTTGATAGGAAGTCACGATTGCCAATCACTTTAGAATACTGAACGAAACTTGACTAGATTGTTCTTTGGTTGGTTGGGATAGAAGGTGGAGGTTACATTAAGAAAGACAACCATCGAATTTAACTGGGTGCATCAAAAAGGGCTACCTCTTGCAAAGTGTCATGTAATCTTTTGTTTCCTTTTGTATATGTATCAAAAGTGTTTCTTCTTCTTCAAAAAAAAAAAAATAAAAAAAAATAAAAATATCAATCAAGTATTTGTCAATTCCATCCTCTCTTGTTCCAAAAATAAAAGAGAGTAGTCAATGTAAATAAGAGTCATGTAAAGAGTCATCTTTTGTGTTTTATTGTAATAAGCAAGGAAGGGTGTATGCCATTGATGTACAACGCGAGTAATTGTGAAATACCTCCTACTCATTCACAATTCTCGTAAAGTCCGGACAGCTAGCTAGATTTCGACCTTGGTTCTTAGCCTGAGAAACTATCTCTTGGTGATTAGTAGTCATAACATCCGATCTTTCTTTAGACATGTGTAGATACACTTTACACTCTTATCACATGTCTTTATTTGTTATCAGTGCTAGGATTGTGCCTTGGATAGCTAGATTGACATCTCCATTTTGCTGTGAGCTTAAACTGACTTGCACATGTCACATTTGATGGAATCTGAGCTTATATTTTGACCTAGAACTTTGTAGGTACGTTCTAAGCAAACCTTCACGAGACTTCAACTCGTCCACTAGGGACACTTAGTGGTTTAAAAGGCTTAGTGCATACGCTAAATGCATTCGAGAGACCAGCGACAGTGGTATAGGTAGGATTTCCTTAGTTTTGTTTTACTTGAGGACAAGTAAAATTCAGGTTTGGGGGTATTTGATGAGTGCTAAAAAGTGCATATTTCTATATATTTTTCTTGGCATTTAACTCATCTTTTGTGCATTAATTCTACATTTTATCCCATATTCTGTGTTCTCGTTGTTTTCAAGAATAAATACTTTTCTTAATTAATTTTGCATTTTTAGGTACTAAATAAAGTCTGGTTATCTCACGGAGCGAAAAGAGCAAAGAAACGGCAAAGACTCTCGCTAGGAGGAAGGGAAGAATGATGTTTGCAAGCGCCGGATCAACGAGAAGTGGGCTTGAAGAGGAAGAATTGTTCTTAAAGAAGTGGGCTTGGCATACCCAAGGCCCAAAACCCTCACCCAAACCCATTTTCTATAACCAAAACCGCCTCCATTTTCAGCCGTCAGATCGAAGCATTTCAGCATCCTACGGTCGCTCCATCATCGCACATCAAACTCCGAAGCCTCCGCTTTACATCGCAAC